>NC_133449.1:25245257-25422757 GCF_048565385.1 Saimiri boliviensis
TCATTGCTTAAACTTGCCCCTGACATACTGACCTTCAATAACGATCCTAAACCTTAACGGCTATGCGCACGTTTTGACCAAAGTAACTTTCCTTCTTTTGAATTTCTCTAACTTTGGTTTCCCTAACTCTTAGGGATCTATTGAGTTTGTTCTGGCTTCCTTCAAACATGAAATTTAATAAACTGTCCACATGGCTTGCACATAGTATGAGTGTTCAGTGTTTGTTAGAACAAGAAGGGCTTTGCAAAATGGGATATCAATACATTACACAATTGACTGTCAACTGGGTTTCCACCGATGGCCTTTCCTTGTTCCCTGTCTCTCATCTGAGCATTACTAGGACTGAAGAATCTCTCACCAGGCCAGTGTCCCTCCAATTCTGATGGAGTCTGGATTGTGCTGGAAATTGAAGCAGAATTATCAACATGGTCTTCCTCAGCAGCCCAGACGTTTCTCAGTCAGTCAGCATGTCTGCTCTGTTAACATTTATCTCCAAGCCCGAGGGGTGAGGTCAATTATATAGAAGCCCAAGCTAGTGAGAGGAATGGCAATGAGGCTTGAAAATTCTTCAGTCTTTGTTCTTCTGATGGGTGACAGGATAATTAGTCCAAATGAGGTGCAACCTCTCCCAGACTATATTTAGTCTAATTGCAGAGCTTTCTTTCCCCTGGAGGAGCCTTGGACCCCTCCCTGGTAGATGGTAGTGCCCGCAAGAGAACAATGTGGAGCAGGCCAGCGGCAGTCACAGTGGGGATGCTCTCCCCGTCTCGGGAGGGAGGTGGGGCTGGGGCAGCTCAGCTTGTGTCCAGGATTCAGAAAATGGGGTTCAACCCCTAACTCTGCCACTGGCTGTGTGACTGAGGACGCCTGATCCCCTCTGAGCCTCGGTGTTTTGTATGTTCAATAAGCATGATAATCTCTACCTCACAGGAATGTAATGAGGATGAAATGTGGTAACTTTTGCAGAGTGCTTTGAGAAATGTACCTATGCGACACAAATGTAGGTGGATTGCCATAAATAACAGAAATGCCCAGATTTCCCCTTTCTCAAAGGGCCAGTGCCTGTTTAACCTTGACATGTGAGGCTCTGTCACACTTATGTAGAGATTTTGTCATTACCTTTGCTCCCTTCCTCCTGTCTGAGACCACTGTTTCCAATCCTTAGGTACATGGTTAATGCTAAAAAAAAAAAAAAAATTCCCAGTGTTACTATTTGCAATTAAAATAGAAGTATTGATTCAGCAAAGAGAAGAGACACAGTGTTGTAATTAGTCCATTTTGTGCTGCTATAACAAAATGCCTGAGACTGGGTAATTCACAAAGGATAGAAACTTAATTCTCACAGTCCTGGGATCCAGGAAGTCCAAGATCAAGGCACCAGCATCTAGTGTGGGCCTTCTGGCTGTGTCCTCACCTGTTGGAAAGCAGAAGGGCAAGAGAGAGCAAACCCCCTCCCACAAGACTCACCCTTTTTAACTTTTTTTTTTTTTTTTTTTCCAGGACACAAAGTCTTGCTCTGTCACCCAGAATGGAGTGCAGTGGCACCATCACAGTTCACTGTATCCTCAAACTTCTGGACTCAGGCAATCCTCCTGCTTCAGCCTCATGAGTAGCTAGGACTATAGATGTGTGCCACCATGCCCAGCTAAATTTTCAATATTTCTTTCTGTAGAGATGGGGTTTCACTATGTTGCCCAGGCTGGTTTCAAACTCCTGGCCACAAGCGATTCTCCCACCTTGGCCTCATAAAGTGCTAGGATTATAGGCATGAGCCACCATGCCAGGCTCCCTTTTTATAATAAAGCAGTAGTTATCCATTCATAAGGGTGGCGCCTTCATGACCTAACAACACCCTAAAAGCCCCTACCTCCCAACCACTGTTGTATTGGGGAATATATTTCCAACACATGAATTTTGGGGGACACATTCAACCATGGCAACTGTATACTGAATTGTCTAAATATACATATTTGCAAATAAGTTGAGGAGAGGTCATGGTTAGAAAAGCATTTTTTTCATTCTCAGTAGGAACACGTAAAAGAATATAACATTGATATACCTTTATCCACTCAGCTATAAGTTTATGAATTTAATCATTTTAATATAATTTGATATTAAAGTATTTAACTTTTCCCTCTCTGAAATGCTTCCTTCTCCTTCTTGTTTTGTTTTTCCTGTTTGTCCACCTCTCAAATGTAAAAGAAAAGAATTTGAAAATTGCAAATGAAGAATTATATTAAATTAGACCTATATTTACGGAACCCCTAGTATGCAGAACTAAAAAAAGATTGAAACATACGGGGTTTTCCTTCCAACTCATCCTTGTCATGGTACTGTAGGTAACAACATACACATTAAGAACCATTCATTACCCAGGCTCTCAGTGTTTGAAACTTTTCCTTCACCATTGTTAACACTACTGATCCAGCTGAGGTAATAACACACTTCTCCTTCTCAGTGGTTCGCCTTGCACCCTACCCTGCCAAACCTTTCAGTCGAACAATAAGGTTGAAGCTTACTTCTCAAGGAAATTGGATAGACACTGGCTAAAACAAAGACGTTATGGCTCAGCTTTGGGCTTCAATCAGACTTTTTTTTTTTTTTTTTTTTTTTTTTGAGACGGAGTTTCGCCCTTGTTACCCAGGCTGGAGTGCAATGGCGCGATCTCGGCTCACCGCAACCTCCGCCTCCTGGGCTCAGGCAATTCTCCTGCCTCAGCCTCCTGAGTAGCTGGGATTACAGGCATGCGCCACCATGCCCAGCTAATTTTTTGCACTTTTAGTAGAGACGGGGTTTCACCATGTTGACCAGGATGGTCTCGATCTCTCGACCTTGTGATCCACCCGCCTCGGCCTCCCAAAGTGCTGGGATTACAGGCTTGAGCCACCGTGCCCGGCTTTTTTTTTTTTTTTTTTTTTTTTTTGAGATAGAGTTTCGCTCGTTACCCAGGCTGGAGTGCAATGGCGCGATCTCGGCTCACCGCAACCTCCTCCTCCTGGGTTCAGGCAATTCTCCTGCCTCAGCCTCCTGAGTAACTGGGATTACAGGCAGGCGCCACCATGCCAAGCTAATTTTATTTTTTATTTTTTAGTAGAGACGGGGTTTCACCATGTTGACCAGGATGGTCTCGATCTCTTGACCTCGTGATCCACCCGCCTCAGCCTCCCAAAGTGCTGGGATTACAGGCTTGAGCCACCACGCCCGGCCTCAACCAGACTTTTTTAAAGTCCATAGTGAGACAACTGTCTTGGATGCTAGGCTTTTTTTGAGAAAGACAGAGCTATTTCTCAGATCTCTAAAGCCGGGTTTCTACATGCAAAGAAATAAAGCCTCTTACAGGGCTTATAATAAAGAATAAACCACAGAGAGTAGGAAGCATAAATTTGTGCCATTCATGGAGGAGAAAGCCCTTCCACCAGAGAGGGAAGGATCTGCAGACGAAAAAGAGAAGGGCAGGAATTTAGGTGCAAATTCTCTTGGCTGACCTGTGTCAAAACTGCAATAGTGACATACTTACATGAGTATGGGTTAATCCAAGAATATCAAGGCTGGTGTCCTTATTCCCCACACTGAGTGTGAGGATACTAATTGCAAGTCTCAGAGAAACTGTGGCACTAGACTGATAGAGCAGCAATGGCTGAGAGAGGGTGTCTCAGTAGGTGGGCCTGGAGTGTAGCCCCATCAAATACCTCATAATCCAGAGCAGGGCAGAGCAAGGTTCTCAAAGTTTTTGATTTTGAGAAGGCAGACTAAGTGTCTACTGAGACTGTTTCTCTAGGGAGTGATTTTTGGATTCAGGATACAATATCCAACATACATATGTATGTGTGTGTATATATGTATGTAGAATTTTAGTATTTTTAATTCCTCAAAAAGTCTTGAAGTGTTGGGAAACTGTCAAGCTCGTGGTGGTGGGTATATATTTCCCCCCAGTGTTTTACTTTAAAGCTCAAATTTTAACATTGCCAACAAATACTGTCAATTGTTCTTTTTTTTTTTTTTTTTTGAGATGGAGTCTCACTCTGTTGCCCAGGCTGGAATGCAGTGGTGCAATCTCAGCTCACCACAACTTCCACCTCCTGGGTTCAAGCAATTCTCCTGCCTCAGCCTCTGGAGTAGCTGGGATTGCAGGTGCACACCACTGCATCTAGCTAATTTTTTTTTTTTTTTTTTTGAGGCAGAGTTTTGCTCTTGTTACCCAGGCTGGAGTGCAATGGCGCGATCTCGGCTCACCGCAACCTCCGCCTCCCGGGTTCTGGCAATTCTCCTGCCTCAGCCTCCTGAGTAGCTCGGATTACAGGCACGCACCACCATGCCCAGCTAATTTTTTGTATTTTTAATAGAGACGAGGTTTCACCATGTTGACCAGGATGGTCTTGATCTCTTGATCTCATGATCCACCCGCCTCGGCCTCCCAAACTGCTGGGATTACAGGCTTGAGCCACTGCGCCCGGCTAATTTTTTATATTTTTTAGAAGAGACGAAGTTTTGCCATGTTGGCCAGACTGGTCTTGTAACTCCTGGCCTCAGGTGATCCACCCACCTTAGCCTCCCAAAGTGCTGGGATTACAGGTGTGAGCCACCATGCCTGGCCAGTCAATTGTTGTTCTTAAGTGATAGGCTTTGTTCATTTTCCAGAAAATTCCCAAATCTGAACCACCACAGTCAGTCATTCTCTTGAGTAGTGTTACATGAAAAAAGCACTAGCTCAGCTCATGATTCAACCACACAAATACTTTTTCTGTGACTATCCCTTAATATGCAGTGAAAGTGTTTTATGTATGAACTCCCAATTTTGTCATACATACGGAAATGACAGGAAGTGGGGTTGAGATTCAACACGTTTTGAAACGTTTATTCTAATAGACCATTTAAAAATGGAACTTACAATGTATTTTGAAAGGAAGGAAAATGACATAGCAGCATATCAGAACTGCTGAGATGCTGTGAAAGAAATACTTGGAGATCTATAGTAATGAGCACCTACGTTCGAAGAGAAGAAAGGCCTGAAATGAATAACATCAGCTTCCAAATTAAACACTGGGCAAAGAAGAATTAAACCTAAAGAAAGCAAAATAACTGAAACCAATGAGTATCAGAGTGAAAATCACTGGAAAAGAAAACAGAAAACCAATACAGAAAATCAGTGAATCCAAAGCTGGTTTAATATCCTGAAGTCAATCAACGTAATTCATCATATTAACAGACTGAGAAGGTCAAACTGTATCGTATCAATAGATGCAGAAAAAGCGGTTGACAAAATCCAACATCCCTTCCTGATTAAAAAACAGTAAAAAACTCTCAGCATATAATAGAACAAAACTTCCTCAGCCTGACAAAGAGCATCTAGGAAAAACCTACGGCGAACATGATATTTAACAAGAAATACGAAATGCTTTCTCCCTAAGATCAGAACAAGGATGCCCTCTCTCTCCACATCTTTTCAACATAGCACTGGAGTTTAGAGCCAGAGCAGTAAGGCAGGAAAAGTGATCCAGAATAAAACTGTCTTTGGAGACGACACTGTTATCTGTATAGAAAATCCAATGAAATGTTCAAAGAAGCCAGGAAATCCGTGAGTTCAGCAAGGTAGTAGGATGCAAAATAAGTACAAGAATATAAATTGATTGTTTATATCGATTAACATTCAGAAAATGAGTGTTAAATTTTAAAATTTAAAGTTTTTTTATGGTATCATTTAAAATATTAAAATGTAGGGTTGAATCTCACAAAAGATGTGTAAGACCTATTCACTGAAACCTATATAAGACATTCAGTGAAATTAAAGAATACATACACAAACAGAAAGATGGATGAACAATATTGTTCAGATCTCAATTGTCCCCAATTGATGTATTGTGTAAAAATAATCCTAATCAAAATTACATTTTTGCAGCAACTGATAAGCTGATTCTACAATTCATATAGAAACCAAGGACTTAACAGCCTAACCAACTTGATACATGAAAAGCAAAGCTGGAGGACTAACATTACCGAATTTTAAGATTTATTTATAAAGCTATAGTAATTACGACAACGTGGTACTGGTTCAAAGATATATAAATTTATCAGTGGAAGAGTTCAAAAAATAGACACACACACATAGACAAAACTGATTTTCAACACAAATATGGAAGTCATTCAGCAGAAAAATGTTTTTTTTTTTTTTTTTTTTTTTTTTGAGACGGAGTTTCGCTCTCGTTACCCAGGCTGGAGTGCAATGGCGCGATCTCGGCTCACCGCAACCTCCGCCTCCTGGGCTCAGGTAATTCTCCTGCCTCAGCCTCCTGAGTAGCTGGGATTACAAGCACGCGCCACCATGCCCAGCTAATGTTTTGTATTTTTAGTAGAGACGGGGTTTCACCATGTTGACCAGGATGGTCTCGATCTCTTGACCTCGTGATCCGCCCGCCTCGGCCTCCCAAAGTGCTGGGATTACAGGCATGAGCCACCGCACCCGGCCGAAAAATGGTCTTTTTAAATGTGATGGAACAACTGGATATTAACATGCAAAGAACTTTGATTTATATCTCATGATATACAAAAACTCATGAACACTTCATGAAAGATATATGGATAGCAAATAAGCACATGAAAAGATGTTCAGTAACGTTAGTCACCAAGGAGATACCACCACACACCTGCCAGTGGCTAAAACACTGACCCTATGTTGATAAGGAAGTGGAAGGACTGGATCTCCCATACTGTGGGTGGGAATGTAAAAACAGTACAACTTTGGAAAATAATTCGGCCATTTCCTAAAAAGTTAAGCATATATCTACCTTATTATCCAGCCATTCTATTCTTAGGTATTTGACCAAGAGATATGAAAGCGTATGTCCATACAAAACCTTGTGCAAAGCAGCTTTATTTGTAAAGATGACTAGAAACAACTCGAGCGTCCATCAAGAGATGAATGGATAAACTGTGGCATATCCATACACTATTACTCAGCAACACAAAGGAATGAACAATTCATACAGTGACAAGACAGATAAATGTCAAAATAATTGAGCTGCGTGAAAGCCAGACCCCCAACCAATAAAAGAAACCATTCTGTAGGATTCTATATATATAAAATTTTAGAAAATGCAAAATAATATATAGTGACAGAGAGATCAATGGTTGCCTGGGATGGAGTCAGGGAGGGTCGGGAGGGACAACAAAGGAGGACACTTTGACAGGTGATGAATATGTTCCTTATGATTGTGATGGTGAAACATGGGAGTATTTATCATATTGTACACTTTATGTGCGGTTTGTTTAAAATCAATTTTTTTTTTTTTTTGAGATGGAGTTTTGCTCTTGTCACCCAGGCTGGAGTGCAATGGTGTGATCTCGGCTCACTGCAACTTCCACCTCCCAGGGTTCAAACAATTCTCTTGCCTCAGCCTCCTGAGTAGCTGGGATTACAGGTGCATGCCACCACGCCCGGCTAATTTTTTTAATTTTTAATAGAGATGGGGTTTCACTATGTTGGTCAGGCTGGTCTCAAACTCCTGACCTCAGGTGATCCACCCGCCTCAGCCTCCTAAAGTGCTGAGATTACAGGTGTGAGCCACCACGCCTGAGCCAAAATCAATTTTACCTGTTAAAATCTAAACCACAGAACACGTAGGAAAAGAAAGGGGGTTAGGCGTCTTTATACTCTGTGTGGGGGCTAAAGGGCTTTTTTTATCTTTGGAGACAAGGTCTTGCTGTCTCACCCAGGCTGGAGTACAGTTGCTCAGTGATAGCTCACTGCATCCTCAAAACTCCTGGGCTGAAAAGATCTTCCTGCCTCAGCCTCCCAAATAGCTGGGACTATAGGTGTGCACCACCATGCCTAGATACTTTTGTATAGATGGGGTCTATGTCGCCTAGGCTGGTCTTGAACTCCTGGCCTCACACAATCCTCCTGCCTTGTGGGTCTGATCCCACATTCTGGGTTCCTGGCTGTACAGGATGTTCTAGTTGGTTCCATTTTTGGCTGTAGCTTCTTAGTTCCAATGACACTATTCCAAGTCACTGGAAAGTGGTCTCTAAGAGGCTTGTTTCCTTTGAAGACACATGGCTGCTGCTTACATCACGACTAGTTTCTCTAGACCTACAGGCTTTTTCTTAACTCTGCTGGTTCTGTATTTCCTTAAACAAACTGGTTTTAATTTAACTTCTTCAGCTTGTTCAGACAATATACATTTTCCTCTATCCACTTAGTTTCCTTAAAAGAGGTAAAATATGCATAAATTTGCCATTTTAACAATTTTTAAAGCATACAGGTCTGTGGCATTAAGTATGTTCACAATGTTGTGCATACATCACTACTATCTCCAGAACTTTTTCATCTTTCCCAGTGGTAACTCTGTACTCTAATATTAAACACTAACTCCTTAATCCTTCCCTACTCCCTAGCCCCTGATAACCAGCATTCTATTGTCCCTAAGAATTTGGCTAGATATCTGATATAAATGGAATCATCCAATGTTTGTCCTTTGGTCTATTTCACTCAGCATGTCTTCAAGGTTTATCTATGTTGCAGCATGACAGAACTTTTTTATAAGGGCAATATTCCTTGTATATATTTATACACACATTTTGTTATCCATTCATCAATGAACATTTCCACCTTATGACTACTGTGAATAATGCTAAAAACATTGACATACAAATGTGTTTGTGTCCCTGCTTTCACTTCTTTGGGGTATATACCTAGAAATGGAATTGCTGGATCACATAAATTTTTTGAGTATGGTTTATACTGTTATCCACAATGCATACATTTCCACCAGCTATGCACAAGGTCCTTTGTGCACATCAAGTCCTTTGCCCATTTTTTGAGTTGTTCTTTATATATTTCAGTTATTATCAGAAAATGATTTGCAAATATATTCTCCCATTCTGTGTGTTGCCTTTTAACTGCTGATAATGTCCTTGGAAGTATAATTTAAAAACTGTTTTTCTTTTGCTGCCCATGCTTTTGGCATAACATTCAGAAATCATTGTCAACCCAATTGTGAAACTCCCCGTTTTCTTCTAAGACTTTTAATTTTCCCCTAGTTAATTCCTGTATACTGTTTAAGGGTCCAATTTCATTCGTTTGCATGTGGATATCGAATTTTCCCAACACCATTTGTTTAAGACTGTCCCTTCCCCACTGACTGATCTTGGCACCTATGTTGAAAATCACTTGACCATGTATGTGAGCAGTTCTTTCTGGGCTATTCTATTCCATTGGTTTATATGTCTGTCTTTATGCCAGGACCACACCTTTGCGATTACTACTGCAGCTCTGTAGTATGGGTTTCCTTTTCATTCCTGAAAGATACACACTTTGTCTGGCTCATGTTGAGTTCTTAAACCCCCTTTGTTTTCTGACAAGATTAGCACTCCCTGTAGTACTCAACTTTAGTTAGGTCCAGCTGTGCACGGGGGACTGGACAACAAACAGGTAAGCCATTCCACATGGTGTCTGGTTCCCCTGTAACAGAAAAGGGACAATCACTAAACTGTATGCCTTTATTCACCATAGAATGAGTCAGTAAAATATGGTTTGTCCATGTGCAGAAACATTATACATTCAACTTTGAAGGTAGTTTTTAAACGACCAATGAAAGAAAAGTCTAAAACTGAGAGGTAAAAAGACGATAGTGAGGAGCTAAAAGGCATAGTTTATTTGTCAAAGTGCCAAGGCCGATGTGCACAAAGGTCTTAAGTGAAAAAGAATTACATAGGGTCAATTCTTCCATTCCGACTTCTCTTGGTGCTGGTGGAGCATGTGATGCATTCATAGAATTAAGACAGGTTTTAAAACAAAGGTGAAAGCACTTACAGCTAAGTTTTTTTTTTTTTTTTTTTTTTCTAGAGTTTCATTTGTCATGCTCTCTAGATCTTTCACGGATTCCAGAAATTTTGTGTATTCTCCAAGAACTTGCTCTCTAATCAGTGCTTTATTATTAGAGAATAAATTAAGATGTTTGTCCCAACCTAGAATCTATCTCCTTACCTAACAAAAGGGTAACCAAATCCAAGACTTTGGAAGGATCTAATTAACTTAAAATGTGTGCAAAATGATTTATATGTAGGTTAAGCTGGGGTCACTACTGAAGAGGTCTCCAAACTACTGAAACTTGCCTAAAAACCTAAAATGAAAAGAACTGCTGACTTAGGGTCAAAGCCCAACTCTAGCATTTCGAAGCTCTAGGTATCTGAAGACATTAGATTCTGTTTTTTAAAAGAATGTAAAATTTTATGTACAATACTTTCCATAGGAAAGACATAAGCTGTGTGTAAAATAGTTCTAAAGTATCTTCAGATACTTGGTCACATTTAATGCAGTGCTTTTTAATTGGGTGAATTTGAATCTTAAATATTTAAATATTTCAAGAATCCCTAACTTAATAATTGTTTACTCAAGTTGGTCTAATATAGTGTTTAGAAAGCCAAGTTCCATTTCACTTGGTAAGAGGTACACAATCCTAAATCCTGATTAGTGGCAAAGCCACCACAGTTCAATAGAAAACTAGTCTTTACCCCAGAGAATGTCTCAAATCAAGCTCCAGGTTACACTTATGGCAATTCAACATTACATTAAGTGAGTCTAAACCCTTAAAAAGAAATCTCTCAAAAATGGAATAAGCTACTTAATTCAAAGTTTACTTAAATCCATTTCAAACCAAATTCCAAGAAAGAGAACCAAGGTTATCTTTCTTCTCCCTAAAGCATCCTCTAGGTTTTACAATTAAGAAGAAAATCGGGGTTTTAAAAAATTCCCTTTAGGTTCTTTAGGGTTTGAAGCAGTACAAAGACGGAGGTTGAAGTTTCTCTTCAGGAAAACCCACTATCTAACCCAGTCATACCCAAACTTTTTACACAGGGGCCCAGTTCACTGTCCCTCAGACCGTTGGAGGGCCAAGACATACTGTGCTCCTCTCACTGACCACCAATGAAAGAGGTGCCCCTTCCTGAAGTGCGGCGGGGGGGCCGGATAAATGGCCTCAGGGGGCCGCAGTTTGGGGACGCCTGATCTAGCCACACCCCATCTCCAAGTTGATCATTCCTGGCTCTTCTGGTTTCACTTTTTCTTCCTGTCACAAGATCTCCTTCCAGGGAATCTCTTTTTAGGTTAAGGCAGAAAGTTACATCGAAGTACAGTACACAATATCCATGAAAAAACAAACAAACAAACAAAAAACAAAAAACAAAACCCCTCAAAACCCAATCTATTGTTAAAGGTTACCAAGTATTAGGAAAACCGAGGACATCCATCCTCCTGGTTCCTGGACAGAGTTGAGACTACATTACATAATGGAATACACCAAATACTTCTTTGAAAGGCGCTAGAGTTCTGCTGAAAGCCCTTTTTAATTCAAGTTGTGACTTAAGAGAAAAAAAAAAAGAAGAAAAAGTCAGTTCTACAACATTAGAAAAGGACACAAAAGTAATTTTATCCATTATGGAGAAAAAAAAAAAAAAACTGGGATGCAAAAATTCCAAATGAAGACATACAGTTACTTATCATCTATAAGATGAAAATCATGTTTTAGGAAAAATTCCCTTTAGCTCCTTTTGGGTTTGATCAGTGACAGGAAAGCTGCATTATTTACTCAGCTGTATTTGAAAGGGTTAGTTTAACCCTTTCAAAACACAAACTTACTGACCTAAATTAGAAGACAGGGATTGCTGTTGGCCTGCTTCTAATTTAGATGTTACCGACTTCTCGAAATTTCTATTAACAACTTTAGCTATTCCAGTAATGGAGTTCTCAAAAAAGGTGCATTTTATTAATAATGGCTACTCATTTCCACACTTTCTTCGTCTAGGGACCTTCTTTCCTTTCTTCATGTTTGCCACTATTGTGTCCAGTGTCTCAATTTTTCAACGTATCTTGGGAAAAAGTTTAGCATTTATTACTCCTTGAGCCCAGAACTTGAAATATGCTGTATGGTCACTACTTTAGGAAAATCTTTCTGCAATTTACATGACTATTTTCACTTACCTTTGTATAACCAGCACTTTAATAGTGCTTAGCGCACGGTAGGTGCTCTATAAACATTTGAATTAGTAATTAACATGATTTGTACATAAAAAATTAGACTTCTAAAGACCAGTT
Organism: Saimiri boliviensis; assembly: GCF_048565385.1. Lineage (NCBI taxonomy): Eukaryota > Metazoa > Chordata > Mammalia > Primates > Cebidae > Saimiri > Saimiri boliviensis. The sequence goes on from NC_133449.1 coordinate 25,257,346, forward strand.
GAGGTCAGGTAGTCTCAGAAGCAATGAACACAGGTTTCTATGACTCTGTGAAGTAAATAAAGGGTAGCTGGGGGTCCAAGTTGAAGCTGTCTTGTCGTCTGGTATGTTGCTTTCTCCCTCAGCTGCAGAACAACTCTACTTGCAGGCACCCAAGTCATCACCTGAATACAAATTTTATCTTCCCATTATCTTCCCAGGAGGCCCATCTAAATAATGATAAATATGTACCAGAAATGAGGAGTCAATCTTTGTAAATGGTCATTATGGATTAGTTTGTACAGATTTAAGTATTTTACCTGCATTCTTATATATGGAAATTATGAAGATGCTGACGTTCCCTGAGACTTAAGTTTCCTTTAGAAATAGCAAATTTTCAGTTAAGATCTAGACTGCTGTTTTCTTGGAAGGTTGAATTACCTTCAACGTCTCGGGACAACCCAGATATTTGACATTTCAGTATTTAAAAAATAAAAATTGTCTTTTAAAAAGCCAGTGTATCCTTAACTTCCAAAATACACTTTGCTTTCTTTTTTCAGTGAAAATAACCACAACTGGGCAATTATGGGAACTAGTGAACTACAATAAAAAGACAAAGTCTCATGGGTCATCAAGACACATTCTTGAAAATCTGACCTTAATAATTTTTCTTTCAGGTCATCAATGATTCAATGTATTACTCATTTGTTAACAATTGGGCTATATACCTTTCTTTACAAAGACCATGTAGGCACCATTTTTGCTCCTATCATATCCTAAAATCAGGTATTTACTTTGAAGCCACAAATTAGTTCTCATGAATTAGACAGCAATCTCAGTATGGCATACAATTAACCTCTCCTAACAATTGGCTCAGTTCTCATTTCCATAGCTACCCTTCCTGACACAAGGGAGTTCAAAATTCAAGTGGCACGTGCTGAAATAGAACCTAATCAAGGCACAGGTGGTTTTTTCACACAATTCTCCCAGCTCTTTAAACTCTCCAGATTAGACAGGCAGGAAGGACGTGATTGGCTATGAAACTCACTTCTGAGAGAACTGGGAAGCGGAAAAAAAGATTTTTTTTTTCTATCATCTTCAAGAGATTATTTCTTCATATTCCCCTAAGGCCTGGAAGGTGGTGGCAGTAAATGTCTGCTAAGAATTATTAACCACTGTGGAGAAAGGAAAACCTATTTTTTTTCCCCTGAGATATTTCCTTACCATTCTTTGATTTAGAAGCAAACAATGGGCACATTAACCAAGAGGCTGCACCACGTTTCTTCACTTCTCCAGTAAGTTAGGTAGTTAGGAGACAAAACAGATTAAGGGAGAAAACATGGAGACAGACAGACGAGGAAAATTTAATCAGTTTTACTTAAATTCCGAAACAAGTAAATACACTACCCGGATTTATCACCAAGTTCCTCATTTTACTCTCGTCCATACAATCTGTGGGAACCATCCCATAGTAGTATAAGGCAACAACTGAGGCCCTTCCCCACACCACTCTCAGATGTATGTCAAACCTTAAAATTCACCAAAAACTCCAAGATTTTTATTTTCACTTTTAATGATCTTTTACTTAATAATAAAATGAAAAATAAGAATATAGGAATACATACAATCTATATACATATATTTATTGCAAATACTTAAAATTCTTATGTAAAATGATTTTCTATATTTGTGAAAAAATATGACTTTTTAAATGGTGTTGACACCAACTTCTCTGTACATACCCTCAATTCCAATGTTAACAATTCCTTTAAAAAGGCAAAAGACACAAAAGTTTAGCATTTACCAAACCAGTCTGTACAAACCTTATAGCCAGAAGGGAAAAAAATAGCTTGTGGTAAATAAGTCAATTTTCTTTTAAAATAAAAAATAAACCCCAAAACTATTCCCCTTATTGCATTTTTCTGAAATAATCTGAGTGTCTTTAGAGTAACTTCCTTTGAAATAATTTGTGCCTTAACAGTGAGGTCCTACATCAAACATACCATATATGAGAAATTCAGTCTTCCACTGTCACTTTTTACATAGATATTAAAATATATATTACTTAAAATATATTACTGGAAAGCTATTTTTAAAATTGATCTTTAATAGTTGTATCAAATGTAAAGCATTAAAAAAAATAAAGTAACCAAGAATCTACGAAGCTACTGCTTCAACTTTAGGAAATGTTTTACCTACTGTTCTCTTTCAATAGGTTTGTAGGTATTGAAACATGGTAGAAAAGGTCCCTGCCTATCATCATGTTTCTCAGAGTCTCTTTGGACTATTCTATAAATTGAGCTGAAACTACCCTTGGCCAAGTTACTTACTTAGCACACTGTTGGAATGAGATGGGGAGACTTTTCACTCCTTGCTATGATGTGAAACCTCTAGGTCAAAGAGAAAACACTCTGGCACTGCTCATTGATTGACAGTGAGTTCTAGAAATAAATAGCAGTGTAATGACCAGAGAAGCCCCCAACCCCCCACCCCCTTACAGCAAATCACTTCACCAGAGAGTTAGTTATGGCCCTCTGAGATGGAGAAAGGCAATAATAATCAACAGAATGTTAACTGTCAGGTCATTAATATGTATGACTTTGCACCTTCACCTGGAAGGCAATGAGGTCTTCCTTTGGCTAGTTAAATCTGAGATAAGATCTAAAACAGGTACTTCTGTGTGCCTTCACAGCCCAATAGGTATGCTCTCTCCACCCCAAGAAAAGTTTCCCATTTGCCAGCTCTTAGAAATGTTCCATGAAATACCATAGATAGCTTCAGTATCTTGAGCACAGGGGTTAAGGAACAGAAGCAGGACAAACAACTCCAGGTTATTTGGCTTTACTTTCTGTTTAATAGGATGGAAAATTCTAATCAATCAAAATTATTTAAGATTCAGGGAGACTTCTTTGCTAGACAACTTCTAATCTGTATAAACAAGACTGAGGCTATATTAATAATGCTATCTCCTGAGGTGACCTGCAGTGGAGGGTATTTGAAGGCTGGAGAAGGGTACACGGAAGGCGTATGCATCAGACATAATGCCTGACAAGTCACTGGAAATAATGCCAGGTCATACCCTAAGAATAAGCTCAGCATTTATTAAAACTTTTCAGATTGAGCTGAAAGGTAAAACAATTCAAAAACTAAGGTAAAGATTACTTTAAATGTGCTGTTAGAGTACCATACTATTAATTTAAAGGTTTTCTTGTTTCTACTGCTTCATTTTCTAAAAGGTCAGATTGTAATTTTTTTTCTGTTCAGCTTATAAGAATAATTGCTTTCCACCGGAAACCTCTGTGTTGAAACAAACTAATAAATAGATTGGTGTTCAATTTTACTACTCATCTAAGAGAATTTAACTGTTCTCTCATCTGGTCAAGATTGAGGCAGTGTATCTAGATGGCAATATCTGTTTTAGGAGTATTCCTAAATGCAAATATTTAGCTGAGTATTATTTGTTAAGATAATCTGGTGAAGAGCAATGTTTAGGACCTATCTATAATAGCCTGGGTCAAGATGGAGAGGCACAATATGGTTTGCTCTCTAAACGAACTTAAAAATCCCTGATAACTTTCCTCCTTTCCTGGTTATAGTCTGCTCATCCTCAAGTTAAGGGAACCACAGAGAAAAACCTTTCCAATAGGAAAGGAGTAAAGCAGAAAAATTACTTTCATCAATCCAAATTGGTAACTGACATTTAGCATGCAGTCAATTCTGAAACTCTCAACCTCTTCCAGCATGCAGACCAGCCCTCAGCCCTGGGACTATGGTGGAGTGAAGGGGTGGGTGGGGCAGGGAGAGTTCTACTCAGCAACAGGTCTCTTTAAACTCATCTTGGATTGCCTGAACGTTTGGGAGCACCATGATTTCTGTTTCCTACTGGTTCTTGGCTTGAAAATATACTCCTTATCCCCGATCCTTGCAGTCTTCTTATCTCTTAGCTGTGTGTGTGGTGGAAGAAAGGCGTAAAGATGGAAGAACATATTGTCCTGACTGAAGCTGGAACACAGATATTAATCCTATATTGGCTTTGGGCCACAAAAAAGCCAGAAGTGAAAAGTGAAAAACAGGGAGTTTCTTAGGGGCAGAGTAGGGACTGTGGGAAAGCATTAAAGAGTTTGTGATGTTGGGGTGCGGTGAGCAGAGGTGGGTAGTAGAATGGGGGCAAAACAGAGATTATTGCCTATTTTCTCCTGATCTGGAATGTGACTTAACAAGTTTAAACTGCTTTGCATTTTGTAAATATCACATCCTGAATATGAATGACAAATACAACTGTACTATGTTGCACTAACATTTGTACTTTACACATTCCAAATCAGGAGACTTGAAATCAACATGCAAATGATGCAAATTGACACCCGCCCATTTAATACAAAATTCTGGTAAACTGCAGGTTTATTTTACTGTTCCTTAACCATGCTCTAAATATTATGTACTCACAAATTCTTCAATCACTAGAGAAGGATTAAAAAAAAAAAAAAAAAAAAGGAAACAAGAAGGAAAAAGAAACAAAAACAAATAAAAAAACTTCGGGGCAAAAAAATTTTTCTTCCTTTCCAGATGTTCCCTTAGCCATTCACTAAGACCCCTTTACATTAGAAATTTCTAATGCTCAGACAGCAGTAATTCAAACAGGAAACATATTTTCTAAAGCAGGAAAAGTGTCTTGTACTGTGTCTGCATGTGCACATACACGTATGTGTAAAGTAAGATATAATAAGATTATGTCATCATGTTCAGATGCCTGGGAGGTCTAACAGGTTGAACAGAATGAACAAACGTGGCACTGGTGAGCTTTTCTACTTGTAACAGCTGACTACAGAGCACTAGGTTCATAGGTTGGGAGAGAAGAGGAAAAGAGAAGCTACCTCGTTTTAGTGTCAAAATTGTTTTCCGAAGTTCTTTACATTCAATTTGACAGTTTCTGTGGTTTCACTCTCCTTGCTCAACAAGATGTAGGTCAAATCACCCAATCACTAACACTTCCCTGTTCATTTTCTATTAGTACTTAAAAACAGTTATACTGCAAATGAGTAAGTGCAGGGACAGGATGTTTTTGTTGGAATTGTTGCACTGCACAGCCTATAATAATACAGGGGGTCCCAGAGAGGTACTCCCTTCACAGACTACATTCACTGTCTCAGGGCAGGGGGTGCAATTAGGGAGCAGCAGGGATCCACAAATTCCAAGCAGAGTGCTTGGCAACAGTACTAGTCCATGGAAGTCAAGAACCAAGTCAGGGCTTTGAGAGTCTGAAACACTACCTGTGAAATGAATACCTTGCCAAAAATTTCAACTCAAGAAGATTCCACCTAAGGTAAAGGGACTGAGTAAGCCCTGAATCCAAGTCCTGCAAAGGCTGAATAATCTAGGAATAACCTGTGGTCAGACTGTCCAGACACAATCAGTGTGAATGGTCATTCCTTCACTTTCCTTTTCCTAGCTTCCTAGGAAATGTCAGAAGGGAGACAGCTTCCTTTCACCATGCTGGCATTAAATTTTTCTCAGAGTCACAAGTAGTAGAACATAAATCTGAATTCAAAGTAATACATTATTACCTAAACACTTGGAAAATAATGTTTAAAAAAATGTGACATATTTACATGATTTTGTAAGTGCAAACTTGTCACAAATTCACAAAGTCTTGCTTGACTCAGACTTACTACACAAGGTGCTCTTCCTCTATAATGTACTTTGTATTCCTGATTAAGTAACATTTGTCTCTGAAGACAACTGAAACCTACTTGTTCATTTCTGTGATTCCAAAAGGACGCAAAAACACCAAAAGCAAAACAAAACAAAACAAAACACAAAACCAAACTGGTCAACCCTTCCCTTCCCCCTCCTTTACAGTGTGTCTCTTTCTAGTCTCCTTACCGAACGACAAGGCAGGAGACGCACAGTTTGGAGGGGCCAATGCAATCATCGTGGCAGAAAGCTCCACACCCTTTGCACATGATCATGGCTTTCAAGCGGCAGTAACATTTCGAAGGCGTGCCCTCTATGCTGTTCTCTTCAGGGAAGGCCTGAACAGGAATGGTCTGGCCATGGCTGCTGGGATTCATAGCTTGGGTAGCAGGGATGGTAGTGACAGTCACTGAAAATGACATGACATCACCTACATTGCTAGATACCTGGCTACCTGGTATAGTAGAGTTATGGTCCATGTCAGATGAGGTGGAGACATTGATCATGCCTCTGTAGCTTGGCCCTATCTGAGTGGGGCTTCCATACAACTTCGGGGTTTGCAGGGGTGGGAGGAGCAGAGGCTGGTGGGTGGGGCTGTCTGCAGGCAGAGGAAGAACGGTAGAATTGAAAAGCTCCGGGCTGCTACGCACTGTCTTACCTCTTACTGCATGAACCATCTGCTTCTGTGCTGCCTGAATTAAATCTCTGGCTAGGGTCTTTTCATCAAATGTTTGACCTCTAGTGAACAGGTAATTCTCCTTACTTAGAGTGGTTTGCTCATTCACTGGTATCTCAGCCTTCACATTCTTGCTAGCTAAGCAATCACTGGTAGATAGAGTTTCCCTGCTGTGGGGTGCTGAACTTGCATCACCTCTGCCAGTACTCTGGGAAACCTGGGGCTCCTCTTTCCCCATGACAGATTCCTGCTCATCACCAGTACTTTCCTCCTCAGTGTCATCTTCTTTGCTGCTGCTGCTCTCTCCTGCTGCATTTTTATAGTCCGTATATCCCATTTTCAAGGCTTCAGTGGGGCTGCTTAGACAAAAACGGTCTTCAGGGTTTAAGGAATGGGTCCTCCTAAAGCTCTCTGAGCCCCGGCCATAGGTAGAAATATTCAGTAAGTAGTGCCCTGCCATTGCAGGTTTGGATGTCCTTCTGCCAGCAAAACCCAGCATGAACCTCTGGCTTGTGGAGATGTCTTCCAGCTGGAAACCTGAGTGAGCAAAGTTGAACTGCGAGGGTGGCACAACTGAGAGAAGATTCTGCCTCCGAACCCTCTGAATGAGAGTCTGAAGGATCTGATCTTGGGTTGCTTTACTTAGTCCTTCCTGGTACTGGTGTGTGTCAATGCTAGAGTCCCTCAGCTCCTTAGCTGAAAAGAGCTGAAGAGGTCTTGGAACGTGGGGGAGCTGCTTACTTTGCAAAGTTTTGCCCAGCTGCTGCTGCTGCTGTGTAGCTGGATGTGACTGTCTCTCATTAACTTCTTCTCTGGTGCTATTTTCTGTTGTGTTGGTACCTATGAGTGCTCCAATCCCCCTTTCCTCTTTCATAGTCAGTGGAACTGTTTTCATTTCAACTTTGGTGAGAGGTTTAGGCAGAATTTGCTCCATGGGAACATCTTTGCCTTGAAGCAGCTGAGTCACTAAAGGATTATTAGCAGGGATACTAGAGGTTGGTCTCAAAGTGGGTCCATTCATGTTTAAAGAAGTTCCTGGGGTTTTAAGGCTAGAGGCTGCTGGCAAAGTGCTCGAGGGTGGAGCTGATCCGGCAGGTCCTGTAGTTGCACTGACCTGGGGTACAGGAAGCTTTTCTAAAGTGGCTGTGGTCAACAAAGATGTTAAAGGGGAGGGAGTTGCAGCCACTGGCACACTAGCGTCTGCCTTTGATGAAGCTGAAAGGTTAGGTATATTCTTACTGGGACCTGCTTTGAGCTCAACTATGCCGTCAGCTGCAAAATGAACAGGTGAGGCACCTGAGATTAGAGCAAGACCTGTTGGAGGAGAAGGTGCTTTCTCCCGTCTGCAACTACTGGGCCCCTGTGGATGGCTGAGAGAGGCCACTGTGGCTGTTGCCCTGGTGGGGTTCAGTTTTTCATTATCCAACTTCTCTATGTGGGCTGGTGATGGGACACTTGTGCATGCTCCACTGACGGCAGGTGTTGGAGGCACTGGGGGGGTTTGCTGTAGTTGTGCTCCAGAGACACTATGAGGCTGTGCCTGGCCTGGGGTGGTCTTGGTCTCAGACTGGGGCTGAGTCTCTGGACCACAGGGTAAAAGCTCTCTCGTACCTCCCCTGCTTCCAGTTCCTGCCAGTTCCAGTGTGGAGCCCTTTCCGGCTTCACTGACTCTGTCTGAGGCTGGACTGCCTCCTCTAGCAGTCTGCCCTTCACCATCCTCTCCTGGACCTTGTCCACCCCCTGGCCCAGGTCCTGGAATGGTCCCTCTAACTGAGGCGGCTGCAGCAGCTGCGGCGGCAGCTGCAGCTGCTGCCCTCTGTGCTTTGACCAGTTGGGCTTTTGCTTTGATGTCTGCAAGAGTTCTGGCTCCTGTTCTGTTAGGACTAGTGATGGAGACTGGAAAACGAGCCCTGGGAGAGACCTGCGATGGATGAAATGACATTGGGGAGATTCTGGAGACCGGGATCTGAAAAAAGTAGAGGGGAAAAAACAACAGAGCTTAGTTTTCATTTATAAGAATAACAAAACTGCATTAGCCCTCATACTTTAAAAACAGATGAACACTACAGTACCTGTGACAAACATGGGAGGTCTATGGCTGAGAGGTCAAACCTTGGAGACAGTAACACCAATTTGTCTCTAGGGTCCTTACATCCACTTTTTCTATTATTGGTGCCAAAGATGACTGCTTCTGCTCTCCCCCCAAATCCCCATGCCTGTTTTCAACCTCAACATCCTCATAATGTTACTATTACAAGTGCTCATTATGATACAAAGCTTCCTATGGTCTTTGCTTTTTTTTTTTTTTTTTGAGACGGAGTTTCGCTCTTGTTACCCAGGCTGGAGTGCAATGACGCGATCTCAGCTCACTGCAACCTCCGCCTCCTGGGTTCAGGCAATTCTCCTGCCTCAGCCTCCTGAGTAGCTGGGATTACAGGCACACACCACCATGCCCAGCTAATTTTTTGTATTTTTATTAGAGACGGGGTTTCACCCTGTCGACCAGGATGGTCTCGATCTCTCGACCTCGTGATCCACCCGCCTCGGCCTCCCAAAGTGCTGGGATTACAGGCGTGAGCCACCGCACCTGGCCTGGTCTTTGTATTTTTAAAAAGTGTGTCTATGTTTGAGAAAGAAGAGAAAAGCAAGCCTGCCACCCATAACACTTCTTAGCTTTTTTCTTTTACTTCTTAGCTTTACTACCAAGGTCCAAAGGAAAATACTTGCTCTTCTCTGTTCTACACACATACACACACGCACACAGAGTTGGGCTGGATTATCTCAATTTACACAGGCTTCTAGACAGCACTGGAAGGAAGACAATGTGTGATCTATAGGAGCCCCCACAATGCCCACACACATAAGGGAGTATGTACATAATGTTTACCAGCCATTCTCATCTCTGGCTGGTATTATATTTACTTGAGCAACCTTTTAAAAATATACATGCTTGCCGGGCGCGGTGGCTCAAGCCTGTAATCCCAGCACTTTGGGAGGCCGAGGCGGGTGGATCACAAGGTCGAGAGATCGAGACCATCCTGGTCGACAGGGTGAAACCCCGTCTCTAATAAAAATACAAAAAATTAGCTGGGCATGGTGGTGTGTGCCTGTAATCCCAGCTACTCAGGAGGCTGAGGCAGGAGAATTGCCTGAACCCAGGAGGTGGAGGTTGCGGTGAGCCGAGATCGCGCCATTGCACTCCAGCCTGGGTAACAAGAGCGAAACTCCGCCTCAAAAAAAAAAAAAAATATATATATATATACATGCTCTGGGTCCTATCCCAAAATGTACAAATTAGAACCCCCAGGACCTTAGGAATTTTTTTTCTTTTTTTAGACAGGGTATTGCTCTGTCACCCAGGCAGGAGTGCGGTGGTGTGATCTTGGCTCACTGCAACCTCTGCCTCCTGGGTTCAAGTGATTCTTGTGCCTCTGCAACCCGATTAGCTGGGAATACAGGTGTGTGACACCACCTCTGGCTAATTTTTGTATTTTTAGTAGAGATGGGGTTTCGCCATATTGGCCAGGCTAGTCTGAAACTCCTGACCTCATGTGATCCACCTGCCTTGGCCTCCCAAAGTGCTGGAATTACAGGCATGAGCCATTGCACCCAGCCTGAAAAAGCCTGGCTAACATGGCGAAACCCTGTCTCTACTAAAAATACAAAAATTTGCTGGGCGTGGTGACAGGCGCCTCTAATCCCATCTACTTGGGAGACTGAGGCAGGAGAATCACCTGAACCCGGGAGGTAGGGAGGTTGCAGTGGGCTGAGATTGTGCCACTGCACTCTAGCCCGGGCAACAGAGGGAGACTACAGCTCAAAAAAAAAGTGTTTCTAAAAAGCCACTGTGAGATTCTGATGTCTGTCATGTTTGAAACCACTGATTTTCTTTTTCTTCTTCTTTTTTTAAGATAGAGTCTTATTCTTGTCACCCAGGCTGGAGTACAGTGGCACAAACTCAGCTCACTGCAATCTCCACCATCCTGGGTTCAAGCAAGTCTTGTGCCTCAGCCTCCCGAGTGGCTGGAATTACAGGCGTCTGTCACCACTCCAAGCTTTTTAAAAAAATTTTAATTTTTAGTAGAGAGGCAGGGTTTCACCATGTTAGCCAGGATGGTCTCAAACTCCTGACTTCAAGTGATTGACCCATCTTGGCCTCCCAAAGTGCTGGGATTACAGGTGTGACCCACCACACCTGGCTGAAACCATGATTTTCATACCATAAAATCATCAGTCTGAAACAAATCTGCCTTCTGTCATGAATAATACTTTGATAATGCATCAAAATGTGGACCTTCTAGTAACTGGTTGAATTTAAAACAGCTAATAACTGTTAAGATATTCTAAAGCATTTAATTAAAAAAAATTAACCCACTAAACTCTAAGAAAATGCATGCAATTTTTCTTAATGTTCTTAAGAATAATATAGTCTCTAAACATGTTTAATGATTTGCAATACTCATTTCTCCAAAGATCAGTAGTCCTGAAAAATTGATTCTCTCTAATTCAGAAGTGAGAGCCATGGGACTTCATAACAGGCATCACAAAGTATCTATTTTCAATCAGGAAATGGACTTCATCTCTCTAAGAGATATATCTATTTTACATCCAATTCTAATAAGCCTAAATAGTGTATTTACTCAGCATGTAGTATTTTAGAGGCTGTCCACAGTAAGAAAGAAGCAGTTACTGTCCTTTATTTATATCATATGAAAGAAACTGCAGGGGAAAAAATGGGAAAAAATAGGTAAAACTAAAGAAGTAAATACAAGAAAGGTGTTTAGGAGAATTTATTTAGGGACAAACAACTTTATAAGAGAATACTCTTGAGAGTAACACTATACCTAGCATAACACATGATATCTATCATCATGACACAATCATTAATAACATGTTGAAATCAAGTAAGACTAACCATTAAAAGTGGTTAAAATTAAAGGTTTCAATAACTAAAAATAAGTTTCAGTTACTTATGTAATAGCCCTATTACCTGATTATGCAGAATAAATCATACTTCTTTTTAAGTGCAATACCACTCAACGTTGTCCAGGCACTGATAACAATTTAATTTACTGAGAAGCTCTACCCTGTGAGAGCAGAGAGATTCAATCCTTTTCTTTTTAAGTGTACAGTCATCCCTTGGTATCCATGGGAGATTGGTTCCAGGGCCCTGGAGGATATCCAAATCTGAAGATGCTTAAGTTCTTTATATAAAATGGCATAGTATTTGCAGATAACCTATACATATCCTCCCATATACTTTAAGTCATCTCTAGATTACTTATAATACCTATACAACGTAAATGCTATATAAATTGTTATACTGTATTTTTACATTTGTATTTAATTTTCTTTTCTAAATATGTTCGATAGGCAGTTGGTTGAAAATATTGTACTAACCTTGACGATGCGGAACTTCATACAGAGGGCTTACTGTATATGGAATGTAAAACATACGATGTGCATGTATGTGTATACAATTTTTTTTTTCTGAGACAGAGTCTTACTCTGTTGCCCAGGCTGGAGGACAGCAGCATGATCTCAGCTCCACAACCTCTGCCTCCCAGGCTCAAGAATTTCTTCTGGGCCGGGCGTGGTGGCTCACGCCTGTAATCCCAGCACTTTGGGAGGCCGAGGCGGGTGGATCACGAGGTCAAGAGATCGAGACCATCTTGGTCAACATGGTGAAACCCCGTCTCTACTAAAAATACAAAAATTAGCTGGGCATGGTGGCGCACGCCTGTAGTCCCAGCTACTAGGGAGGCTGAGGCAGGAGAATTGCTTGAACCCAGGAGGCGGAGGTTGCGGTGAGCCGAGATCGCGCCATTGCACTCCAGCCTGGGTAACAAGAGCGAAACTCCGTCTCAAAAAAAAAAAAAAAGAATTTCTTCTGCCTCAGCCTCCTGAGTAGCTGGGAAACAGGCACACACCACTAGGCCCAGCTAATTTTTGTACTTTCAGTAGAGATGGGATTTCACCATGTTGGTCAGGCTGGACTTGAACTCCTGACCTCGTGATCCACCATGCTCGGCCATATAATTTTTATATACATATGTGTGTAACTAAGTTATAACATTTATACCACATTGTAAATTTTGTTTTCTATTTAAATTTTGTTTAAAAGGTTTTGTCCCATTATAAATTACATTAAGCTTTGTCTAAGAAAGCAGTATTTGAGGTAAGGACTAAGCAAAGAGGTTCTGGAGAAGTCTTTTTTGAGGGAAACAAGAAAGGAGAAAAGAAAAGAATGAAAAAAATAAAATTATATTAATTTGGTCACAGTGGATTAAAGTTTCTGTATAGTCTCTCTGGACTAGCAGAAAGCAGACAAAATATAATGCAACCCAGCCTGTTTACAGGTAAAGAAATAGAAATGATGGGTCTTGACAACATTTTTAGCAAAACCTAAAGAGTTACTCAGCTCTCAGGTCTGGAAATAAGCTGTGAATGACATTTATTAAAGAAAAGTTTCTAATATATTTAAAAGTGACTATAACAAAAATCAGAATCTCTGGCAATACATGACAATGTATGTTAATGGTTAAAAAAAAAAAAAAAAACTCATAATAGTTTTTTTTTTTTTTTTTGAGATGGAGCTTGCTCTGTCACCAGTAATCCCAGCACTAAGAATCTAAGAAGTCCTGTGGAGACAGTAAGAATCTAAGAGGTCCTGTGGAGAAGTTCTATAAAGGCTGAGAATTATAACTGAGTTTTTGGAAGTCCATTTAAATTCTACTTGGTCTAAATCTAAAATTCTGAGACCAGGTGCCTCTGAGCTCGAGTAGTGAGCAGGGGGGTGGTTTACATTAGATGCCCAGGTACCTTCCTTATTCAAACATCAGGAAAGACCTATATGTAGGACTGCAGTTCTGAATGTCTGTTTATCATTTTTTTGTGTAAGACCATAGTTACATGCTTATCAAATACATCTAACTGCTTCTGCATTAAGAACTACCACACATTATTTGAAATTTGGTAGGTATGACCAAAAACAGAGGGTTCAGATCATCTCTCCTTTTCAATTCTTCCCACTCTCTTACCTTGAGAGGTGGTACTTTTCGCACCTGGACCCTGTCCCCTCTGTTGAGAAAGGGCTGTGGTGAGACCTGAAATGGCTGCTGGTGCTGGCGATTCTCAGTGACACGTGGCCTCTTCTCCCAGCTCACAAGAACCTCTTCTTGGGTGAGGGAAGACTTCCTCTTGAGGCTTTCCAGGTTCTGATCAACAAGAGATGCTAGAGGTTCTTTCATAGTGGTCTCCTGTGGACCTGCTTCTGCTATGGGCTTCATCCCAGGACTAATGGGTTTGCTTGGCGATGTAACCAAAGACTCTTGGCTTTCACTTTTGTTATAATTAGAAGCTATGGTGAGATGATTCTTCTCAGATTCCTGTTCAGCAGAGGTGACTGGCTTCTGCTCCAAGAGATCCTCATCGTTTGGGCACTTGATGGGAAGAACGCTGCTAAGCTCATGTGTATTGAGAGCTGAGGAAAGCAGGGGCTCTGTGGATGTGGAGAAGTTTGGCTGCACTTCATCTTGGCTTTCACACTCTTCTTTTCTGCCTGGTGATGACGTATGCAATGCTTCTTCTTTACACTCTGACTGGGGGACTACTGGAACTATCCTGACAAGAGAGGCCTCTGATACAGGCATGGATTTTGGTTGTTCAGCTGGGGTTTTCTTTACTTTGGGATCGCTGGGAGAAGCTGTCAATTTCTTAGAATCTTCAAGGCTCAGGCCAGAACTAAAAAGGGGGGAAAAAAAAGATATTCTAGTTGAAATGTAGAAAAATCAGCTTATAGAACTTTTTTGAGATAGGCTCTCGCTTCATTGTCCAGGTTGGAGTGCAATGGCATAATCTTGGCTCACTGCAACCTCCACCTCCCAGGTTTAAGTGATTCTCCCACATGAGCCTGGGTCTACAAGTACACACCACTACACCCAGCTCATTTTCTGGTATTTTTTTGTAGAGATGGGGTTTTGCCAGGTTGCCCAAGTTGGTCTCAAATTGCTGGGCTCAAGTGATCTATCCACCTCAGCCTCCCAGAGCATTGGGATTACAGGTGTGAGTCACTGTGCTTGGCCACAACTTATGGAACTCCTTTTTTTGAGAGAGTCTCGCTCTGCCACCAAGGTGGAGTGCAGTGGCAGGATCTCTGCTCACTGCAACATCTGCCTCCCAGGTTCAAGCGATTCTTCTGCCTCAGCCTCCAGAGTAGCTGGGACTACAGGTACAAGCCACCACGCCCAGCTAATTTTTGTATTTTTAGTAGAGATGGGATTTCACCATGTTGGCCAGGAGGGTCTTGATCTCTTGACCTCGTGATCTACCCACCTTGGCCTGCCAAAGTGCTAGGATTACAGGCATGAGCCACGGTGTCAGGCTGCTTATGGAATTCTTAACCTCAAGAGGAATCTTTCCTAAATGACTGTGAAGGAGATGGATAAATACTAGTTGGAGACAAGGAAAAGGAGCGCTTAGTTCTCAAGCTGTGGTTATGGGTCTCCTTAAGGGCTGCCACTGGTGTGCAGAAGGAAGGAAGGGAGACTAACAAGTAGGAGTCTAGGTGTTCAATCCTATTTCAAACCAAACATTTCCACTACTATCTATTTAAATGTCCCATTACAATTTCATTGTTGGACCTTTTATTGGGGGAAAAAACTGATTTAGGCTACAGCCCCTTTTAAACAGAATTTATCTCTTGATTCAGCTATGTACATCTCCCAGCATGCCTTTTAAAGAGGAGAGGCTGTTTAATCACAGGTTAGTTCTAATAGTCCATGTTACAAAATTCCTAAGATTCCGTAGTGATTCTGGATAGCTACATTTTGGGATAATTAGCTACTATAAAGAGTGGACAGAACCTCAGTATTCTGTCCGGGTGCAGTGGCCTGTCTGTAATCCCAGTACTTTGGGGGCCAAGGAAGGCAGATCACCTAAGGTCAGGAGTTCTAGACCAGCCTGGCTAACATGGTAAAACCGCATCTCTACTAAAAATACAAAATTTGCCAGACATGGTGGTGCGTGCCTATAATCCCAGCTACTTGGGAGGCTGAGGCAGGAGAATTGCTTGAACCTGGGAGGCAGAGGTTACAGTGAGCCTAAGATCATGCTATTGCACTCCAGCCTGGGCAACAAAAGGGAAACTCCATCTCAAAAAAAAAGGAACTTCAGTATTCTTCTGTCTTATAAAGTAACCAGAAGAAAAGCCAATCTTTTCAAAGAACAGAACTCTTAATTCAAGATTTTTTTAAAAATTTATTTTTAAAGAAACCATCTCACCTACAATGACAGTTATAAGGGTAAAGGATTATGAGTAATCTAATTCTGTGAACCTGTGATTTATAATAAGAAAAAAAACTCCCTAAAGAAGAATCGGTGAGACAAAAAAACCAGAAGGAAACTAGGGCCTAGATTTTCTGTTAAGGTAATGAGATAAAGCACTACATGACATATATGCAAGAAATAACATTTGGTTTATAGAACCTGTCCTAATATTACCTCTGCCCATAGTAGCTTTCAAAGAATTGTTCTTTCCATGGCTCCACTTTTTTCTCCTTCTCAATCTCTTGCCGAATTCTCACCTGCATCTCAGGTGTAAACTCACCTGTAATGTACCCAAAAAAGGATATTCAATGGAAAAATGCTATTTGCAACACACATGTAACTCTTTATAAATCATGAAAGACTCATGCAGGAATCAGAATACTAACATGTGAAAGTAACCAAAACTTCCCAAAGCTCCTCACTGTAAAGGAGGACCTAAATGCCACTAGGTGAAATAAAAGTGTTTGCACACCACTCCATGTAGCTTTCAGTACTCATCTGAGGCTGACAGAGCCTTTTCCCCGGGGCTTCCCTGTGGTACCTTCCTCAAGCTCCAAACATCACATTCCATACAGATTTATTTTATTTCTTACTTTGAACTTCCAATTTATTTTCCACTAAAAAAAAAAAAAAAGTGATGTGTTTTCAATAAACTACACCACTAGACATTTTTACTATTTTAAAGTTCAGTTTCTCCAAGGCAACTTAATTTTAGGCCTTCTACCTCTAACTGCATAAAGAAAAGCTGTGGCCCGACTTAAAAGCATTTGAGATTCCCATAAAAAGGTAGGGGGGAGTTATTTTTGAGTTGTCAGTTTTCTAATTGTTCTAGAAACTGTACCAGGCTAATGCTCTAGCAAGAAGGTACTCAACATGTGAAAAACCCAGCTGCTCTGAATATGCCATTTATTTGCATATGCTACCAACCACCTCAATCCTTCCCACTCCATCAGCAGACAACAGTGAATGTGCTTGGTAGGCCATCTTCAAACTTGTGTCTCAGATAGGCTGCTCCCTTTTATACTCTAATACCCAGGACATCAAGGAATAAAAGGTAGAAATGGCAGAATTTGAAGTTTAAGACCTCCTGGGGGTGAGAAGAAGGAAAGGAAAAGTATTGTTAGAGGACTGTGAACATCACAGTCGTGGGCAAAGGATTGGGAAAAGAGGGATTTAGCTTTCAGAAACCAACCCAGAACTTCTGATGTTGAGTCTACTGTGTATCCGAAAATAAGGAATAAAATGTATTGAACTCTGTTCACATACGTACGGTGTTCCAAGTTTTTGTTGCTCATAAAATACGATCACATGACTATAGGTATAGCAGTCACTGCTTGCATGTTAAAAAAAATGTAACACTGATAATAACTGTAGTATCACTGCTGACAGTGCCTACTTACAAAAAAGTGGGGGCTGAGGAGGTAAATCCTTTACCAATTTATTCTTAAAGAAAGGTATTGGTAACTGGTATGTTTTAATGTTTCTGGAAAAAAAAAATGGCTGGGGGGGGGGTGTCTCTGCCTCAAAAAACCTATAGGAAAAATAAAGGACCAAAGTAATCAGAGCAAGAGATCCCTTCTACATAGAACTTCCTCTAAAAGAAGCGGATGGGAAAAAGTCAACAACTTCAAGAAACAACCTAGATTAATTTATTAGCTATTCATTTAACTCGAATTGTTAGGGATCTGACAGAAAATAAGCATTGCATAGCATTCCTAATGTGCTCTTTACAAATGTATATATTTTAGAGTCTCTCACACTTGTTTTAGGCTATTCTTTGGTATATGACTTTTCTCTTTTTTTTTTTTTTCTTTGAGACGGAGTTTCGCTCTTGTTGCCCAGGCTGGAGTGCAATGGCGCGATCTCGGCTCACCGCAACCTCCGCCTCCTGGGCTCAGGCAATTCTCCTGCCTCAGCCTCCTGAGTAGCTGGGATTACAGGCAAACGCCACCATGCCCAGCTAATTTTTGTATTTTTAGTAGAGACGGGGTTTCACCATGTTGACCAGGATGGTCTCGATCTCTTGACCTCGTGATCCACCCACCTCGGCCTCCCAAAGTGCTGGGATTACAGGCTTGAGCCACCGCGCCCGGTGGTATATGACTTTTCAAGTGCTACTTTTTATTCTATGTATACTGAAAAACAGATGTAATAAAAATAATTCAGCCAGTGGTTTTACTTATGGCTGCATATTAGAATCGTTAGGGAAAACTTTGAAAAAAGAAAACTAGGTCGCTTTCTCTCAGTGGATCCCTGCGGCAGCGTGATGGCGGAGCTGCGTCATCCACAGCATAGACCTAGCGGGCACAGCCTCCCTTTGGGACAACTCTGGGCCTCCTCCACGTATTTCAGGACAGCCATGCCGGGGTGCGTGTCCACCAAGAGACTGAGCAAGAGTGTCTGTGATGAGCTCTGGTGCCACCAGAGGGCGCCTGAACCCACTCCTGACCAACTTCCCTCTCTGGTACCAGAAGCAGCCAGGAGCTTGACTTCCTCGGCAGCACGAGGGTCCTGTCAACTAAGCATTGTTCATGGTGTGTCCCCAACAAAGTGTCAGAGCCTTTAACCTAGACCTTCCAATGGAAACAAAACAAAACCAGTATAGTCATAAAAGAAGAACATTTTCCACGAACTGTGTGTGGATTCATCCCCTAAACCAGATGATGAAGACTTGACTTACTACCAAGGTTACAGTATCCTATTAACCCAAAATGAAATCTCAAATGTCTTCGATTCTGCATAAAACCCATGCTGGCCCCTCAGTGGAAAATATCAACCATGAATTCTGGGTCTCTTCACTTCACCTTCACACCACCGATTTCCGTCACACTGCCTGTGCTTATTACCATCTATGTCTAGTATTAGACTGGACTCCTACGGAAGAGGAACTCACATTCATTTCTGGGTCCCGAGAGCAAAACTCCCAAGTGTAATTAAGGAAAGAACTCCAATTCTTTCAAGTTCTGAATTCCTGGTCCTTTCAAAAATGGCAATGTGTATTCAAGCTCTGCTTGTTTTCTTGATTCAGTTCTCTCCCTTACAAATAGGCCAGGAAGGCAAAAATGTCTAGAGATTACTCCCTCATGATAATATCTGCAAATAAAACTTTTAGACCTAACTTTATACAAATAAAATTTTCATGATACCTTTAAAAAAAAAAAAAAAAGAAAAAAGAAAACTAGTAAAGTTCAGACACTAATCCAGAGCAATAAAAACAAAATAATTGACAGTGGTGTCTGTACATCAGTATTTTTAAAAACATCACAGGTGTTTTTCAATAGTAGAGATGAAGAACTACTAGTAATGACAGACACTACATGCAGTGCCTACACACAGTCAGTCATCAGAAGCACGGCACACATGGCAGACCAGTGATTGTAGTCAGTAATTCTACGTCATGATCCATACTTACTAAAATGTTTTGACTGCCAATTAACTGTACATTTCAAATGGCTGAATTTTATGTTATATGAAATATACCTCAATGAAGTGATCTTTTTACAAGTTCTCACTGATTCCTTTTACTATTAGTTTCATTAAGGCTAGGCAGTGATAAACAGGTTATTTCATTGCTTACCGAACTGGGATGCAAAGCACCATAAAATGACTAATTCTATACTCTTATTAGGGAGCCTACTGAAACTTCAATTCCTAGGCATTAATGTAGAATTGCTGAATCAGAGTCTTTAGGAACAGGGCCCCAAAATCTGTATTTTTATTTTCTTAGAAGACTTTATATCATTAAAGAAGCATTTTGCTGGACTCCATCTGGTGTTAATCTGGTTACACAGGCTCCAGATAGAAGTCTAATAACGTGTTTCACAAAGGATAGCTAATTCTATCCTATAGAAACATCCTGTCCTTTACCTTCCAAAATTGCTTAATTACCTGATGAAGAAGAGAGGTGCTCCGAGTGCACACACCGCCTGGGAGACACATTAGGTAGAATACTTACCTTCTGAAAGTCTTTCCTTCCAGCCTTGGGCTGCTGAAGTGAAGAACTCATTGTTAAGGGCTGAGCCATTTAACTTCATTAAACCATCTGGACCAACCTGGGTCAAAGAATAAGCCAAGGAAAGCTTACAAAGAAAGTGAAAGGTATCATGTAGTATTTGACTTCCCTTTCATTTTAGAAAAGAATGTATGTGTATTACATTCCTTTCCTATTTACCTTTCCTCACTCCTTTCTCTCCATTCACGTCCATTCCCTAACAATTAAAGATCTACTCACAGAACCACACATAGAATGCTGGAACAACTATTTCTACTGGCTATTCACCCAGTAGAAAATAAAACTGAATCCCAGATTCAGATTAAAAAAAAAAAAGATGATGAATTAAAAATCTAAATGTCAATTTTAAGTCAAAAATAGTTCCTTTTGAAGAAAATTAAGAAAATGATTTGGACATCCTTAAGACTGAGGAACTCTTCTTAACCCACTTAACTTTCTAAGCCTATGTGGGTTGACAGCATTTCCCCATGGTTCTACAGCAGAAATTGGTACACTTTCTATTAAGGGATAGACCACAAATACTTAAATTTTGCAGGCAATATGGCTTGATTTCAGCTACTCAACTCTGCCACTGTAGCACAAAAGTAGCTATGGACAATATGAAAACTAACAGGAGTGGCTTTAAGTCAATAAAACTTTATTTTATTTTATTTTATTTTATTTTATTTATTTTTTTTTTTTGGAGACGGAGTTTCGCTCTTGTCACCCAGGCTGGAGTGCAATGGCACGATCTCGGCTCACCGCAACCTCCGCCTCCTGGGTTCAAGCAATTCTCCTGCCTCAGCCTCCTGAGTAGCTGGGATTACAGGCATGCACTACCATGCCCAGCTAATGTTTTGTATTTTTAGTAGAGACGGGGTTTCACTATGTTGACCAGGATGGTCTCGATCTCTCGACCTTGTGATCCGCCCGCCTCAGCCTCCCAAAGTGCTGGGATTACAAGCTTGAGCCACCGCGCCCGGCTATTTTATTTTTTTGAGACGGAGTTTCGCTCTTGTGACCCTGGCTGGAGTGCAATGGCGTGATCTCGGCTCACCGCAACCTCCGCCTCCTGGGTTCAGGCAATTCTCCTGCCTCAGTCTCCTGAGTAGCTGGGATTACAGGCGCGCGCCACCATGCCCAGCTAATTTTTTGTATTTTTAGTAGAGACGGGGTTTCACCATGTTGACCAGGATGGTCTTGATCTCTTGACCTTATCATCCACCCACCTCGGCCTCCCAAAGTGCTGGGATTACAGGCTTGAGCCACTGCGCCCGGCCTAATAAAACTTTATTAATTAGGCGGTCAGCTAGAAATTGCCTAGTGGGCTATAGTTTGCTGACTGCTGATTCATACTCTAGAGAATTGGTACAAGGGTAATGGAGTTCCCTATAAGAGCAGTTAATCCAGCCTCCACTTGAGTATTCCAGTGATAAAGCAAGTTACTCCACTATAAGCCAATCTATTCTGCAGTTTAATTCTCCAATTGTAAAAAAGTTATTTTAACCCTAAATCTGCTTTCTGTAAAACAAAGTTTACCTCTTCTATATCATGGGCCTTCAAATATATTGAAAGAGAGGTGTTTTCATCCAAACCTATGTTTTTCTCTGGTCTAAATATTTTTCTACTGCTCATTGCTAGATATTCCACACACTGACGTATGACTTCCAACTTTTCATTCTAGTGACAATTAGAATTCTTTAAACATTCTAAATTTCATCTGACAATAGTTTGTATTTCACTTAATCGAAATTCCATATTCTCTACACATAAGGACAATATTACTCAGATTAATGTGAGCTCCAACCATATTAACAAGGACAATATTACTCAGATTAATGTGGGCTCCAACCATATTAACAACTGAAAAAGACTAGCCAAGTAACCTCCTATTAAGAATATCCCTCCAGGATTGCACTCTATGGGAAAATGAACTAGAAAACCTCCAAGATTCCTTTTAATTCTAAAATTGTATGTGGCAATCCTCAAGACTCAGAGGTTGATAAAGGATATCAGTCAAAAGATAGTTCTGAGGAAACAGCATTAGAATTCCATAACCAGGCCCTCATATTGGGTCCTGTACTAGTATTCCCAGTCCAACAACCTTGAGTCTTAAAAAAACAAAACAAAAAAACAAGATGAGAGCAATCTTCAAGAGGTTCTCTTAGAACTGCTGAAACTTCAGTCTCCTAACTTGTCCTAACCAAGAACTGGCATCCTCAATGCTGTAATTTCTCCAAGAAGAGTTAAAATAGGGAAAACAGTCACCGAGAAGGACTACTTCTTTGTCCCTACTGCTGTAAGAATATCTCATTTATTTGCACTCTCTGGACAATGGACTCTGAACTTCTTTGACATGTTCTGATTCATAGCACTACGAAATTGATATCAAGGTAGTTTCTAGTAGAAAGATGATTTTCAGAATTACAAAGACTTAGTTTTAACTTTATGAGTCAATTAGCTAATAATGAATTCTGTAGCTTATTCTCTATTATCCTCTTACTATGAACAAGAGAGTATAATAGTCCTTTTACTGTAAACTAAGGAAAATAACTCTTTCATCATTTTAATAAAAATTCTTAAAAGTTGGGGGTTGGGGGAACCTATCACATTACTTAGAACATAGTTGGTATTTGGAAATAATACATTTTTTAAAAATCTCAGAAGTGAAGAAAGCTTAACAAATCATAATTGTTCTATCTTCCTTTTACAGAGGAGGAAACAGAAGATCAGAAGGGGAAGTGACTTGGTATACCGTTTTCATTGATGAAAGCCAGAGTCTCAGACTTTTACTTTATTCCTGACCAAGCTAAATCACTAAATCTCTCTGGTCCCTGCCTTGATGCTTGCCAAACCTTTGGCATTTCTTTTTGCTACTTTTTTTTTTTTTTTTTTTTTGAGACGGAGTTTCGCTCTTGTTACCCAGGCTGGAGTGCAATGGCGCAATCTCAGCTCACCGCAACCTCCACCTCCTGGGTTCAGGCAATTCTCCTGCCTCAGCCTCCTGAGTAGCTGGGATTACAGGCACGTGCCACCATGCCCAGCTGATTTTTTGTATTTTTAGTAGAGACAGGGTTTCACCATGTTGACCAGGATGGTCTCGATCTCTTGACCTTGTGATCCACCTGCCTCGGCCTCCCAAAGTGCTGGGATTACAGGCTTGAGCCACCGCGCCCGGCCTACTTTTGTTTTTTTTAAAGCGTAACTTACACTGGGTTTTCTTTATTATGAAAGTTATAAATGTTTTTCTTAGAAAAATGTAACAAAAATGCAAACAGCAAACATTCCTAAGTACACCACTGTTATACCATGTTGTACTGTCTTTCTAGCTGTATTTATTTATCTGGACCCATGTTTTTGGCTTATTCTTGACATTTTACCATGTTGGCCAGGCTGATCTCGACTCCTGACCCTCAGGTGATTCGCCCTCCTTGGCCATCCAAAGTGCTGGGATTATAGGCATAAGCCATCACATCTGGCCCTCCTCCTGAATTTCATTCTATGGATATCTTACATCCTAATTCAGTCAAATTAATTCTGTAATGTTGAAATTCTGGTAGGAGAATTTTTTCCTTTTCTTCAGAAGCCTTATGAAGCCCACCTATTAAGAAACTTAGGTAAAAATATTCTTACTTCTCACTTAGTACCATTAATACCACTTTACAAGTATACATAAACAGCTGTTTAAAAATCTTAAGGAGTTCAGTGACGCACCTGTCGATCTACCTCTGGGAGCAGTAAAAGCAGTCGCTGTTGGCAGTCTCCAGGAAGGACTGAAAATGTGTGCTTGTTGATCAGTGCTCGCAGATTTGTATTAACCAGAATGGAGTCCGGTGTCTCAACATCGATGTCGGCACATTTGGTTCTTTTCATTTGTCCTACAAAAACATGGAAAAGGATCATTTGGGCCTCCCTCACAAGTCCTATGTCTATATAAACTGTAGCTTTCTGTGCAGTATAAAAAAACCCACAGGTTGTATTTAAATATCACACTGTGAAGAAAAGAAGGTAACACTTAAAATCTTAGGATATTCTTCCAAAACTAACAAAACAAGTTTTGCTCATTTATAGAGGATAAAAGAATATAATGTAGTATCTTCTCTGAAAAAATCGAACAAGGTCGGTAAAAGTGGGTCTTTTACCATACTAAAACTTCATTTTATGTTTGAGACTAGACTATTTCCCCCCAAAAGAACTGAGAAAGTTTATGATACAAAGAATGTCTAAGAAAGAAAACTCAAAATCTATAAATCATACTGACATCCTTTGCCATGAATTTTTTTTTTCCACTGATTTTAATTTACATTGACTAAAAATGTTACGATTTAATAGCTTAGCAGTTTCAGGAAATCTGTCCATAACCAGAAGGTTACAGTCTTTAGAAAAACTGAGTACACAAGGGATTAAAATGTAAAAAGAATTTACACACACACACACACACACACACACACACACACACACACGCGCGCGCGCGCGCGCACAAGACTAACTTCAAAAAAAACATTTGCGGCCGGGCGCGGGGTGGCTCATGCCTGTAATCCCAGCACTTTGGGAGGCCAAGGCGGGTGGATCACGAGGTCAAGAGATCGAGACCATCCTGGTCAACATGGTGAAAACCCGTCTCTACTAAAAAATACAAAAAAATCAGCTGGGCATGGTGGTGAGTGCCTGTAATCCCAGCTACTCAGGAAGCTGAGGCAGGAGAATTGCCTGAACCCAGGAGGCGGAGGTTGCAGTGAGCCGAGATCGCGCCATTGCACTCCAGCCTGGGTAACAAGAGCGAAACTCTGTCTCAAAAAAAAAAAAAATATTTGCAAGCCATGACAAAAGGTTGCTATTCTTCATATGAAAATAGCAAGCTGGGTGTGGTGGCTCAAGCCTGTAATCCCAGCACTTTGGAAGGCTGAGGCAGGTACATCACCTGAGGTCAGGAGTTCGAGACCAGCCTGGCCAACATGGTGAAACCTTGTCGCTACCAAACATATAAAAATTAGCTGGGTGTGGTGGTGGACACCTGTAATCCCAAACACTCAGGAGGCTTAGGCAGGAGAATTGCTTGAACCTGGGAGGCAGAGACTGCAGTGAGACAAGATTGTGCTATTGTACTCCAGCCTAAGCGAGAGAGTAAAACTCCATCTCAAAAAAAAAAAAGAAAAAGAAAAAAGAAAACAGCAATTACAAATCAATAAGAAAAAGACATGGAGAAACACTGTCTCTTCTAAAAATACAAAATTAGCCAGGTGGTGATGCACACCTGTAATCCCGGCTACTCAGGAGGCCGAGGCAGGAGAATCGCTTGAACCCAGGAGGCTGAGGCTGCAGTAAGTCAAGATAGTGCTACTGCACTCCGGCCTGGGTGACAGAGCGAGACACTGTGTCCAAAAAAAAAAAAAAAAGCAAGCTGACTTCATATTAACAAGCTTGATCCATCAAGTACAAAATTCTGTGTTGAACAAGTAGAATATATTTATAAAATTCAGTATTAGGTCAAAAAAAGTAGGTCTCAGTAAATTTTGAATAATAGTAGTGCAGTAACAGCAGTAACAGGAGCGGCAAACTCATATAGGGCTTCCTAAGTGCCAGACACTATCCTAAGCATTTACATATATTTGCTCATTTTTTCACACAAGCCTATGAAGTAGGTAACTATTACCATCCCATTTCACAGGTGAAGAAAATAAGGCCCAGATATGATAATGCCCAAATTACACTATTAAGTTAGTGTAGGAATTTAAACTCAGACATTTTGATTTTAAAGTCTGTTGTTTACAATTACTACATAGGCATAAGCATCACACAGTCCATGACATCTGACCAGAGGCTTCATAACAAATAGGTAAAACAAAAATCTCTATATATGTGGAAATTAACAACAACAAACCAAAAAAACTTCAAAATAACTCCTGGGACAAAGAATAAATTACAATAAAATTTCAAATCTTTTCAAAGTGAATGATAATAAAAACTGTCTAAGAGGTAAATGCTGTTTATAAATTCAAACAGTAGCTAAAGACGCAAAATGAAAAATGAAGGTTTCTACATTCAAACCCCAACCCTCCTGCCAGAAATGACTTTTTTTTTTTTTTTTTTGAGACAGAGTTTCGTTCTTGTTACCCAGGCTGGAGTGCAATGGCGCGATCTCGGCTCACCGCAACCTCCGCCTCCTGAGTTCAGGCAATTCTCCTGCCTCAGCCTCCTGAGTAGCTGGGATTACAGGCACACACCACCATGCCCAACTAATTTTTTGTATCTTTAGTAGAGATGGGGTTTCACCATGTTGACCAGGATGGTCTCAATCTCTTGACCTCATGATCCACCCGCCTCAACCTCCCAAAGTGCTGGGATTACAGGCTTGAGCCACTGCGCCTGGCCCAGAAATGACATTTTAAATTTGATGACACGAAATCACAATGTACGCGTTAATCATATTTAGTTTTTAATTTTCACTAAATATCTTGAACATTTTTCAAATTATCACCTACAAATCCATCTTTTCTTTTAAAAAAGCTGCATCATATTCCAACATATACCCTACTGGTGTCCAATCTTTTGGCTTCCCTGGGCCACAATGGAAGAATTGTCATAAGCCACACATAAAATATACTAACACTAATTGATGAGCTATAAAAAATAGGTAAATAAATAAAAAAATCACACAAAAAAACCCCTCATTATGTTTTAAGAAAGTTTATGAATTCCAGGGCCACATGCAGCCCATGGCAGGTTGGGCAAACTTGCTATATAACATGATTAATTTAAATGGAATACTATTGATGATAAAGGTAAATGGCTACCAGTCTTTTGTTTGTACTGATACAAACAATGTTGCAATGTCTCTATAAACTTTTGAAAAGCAACAAGTTTTCAAAAGAATTAATGGAATTGGGCTGTCAATCTTCCTTGACTAATTTTCACTATTTACGCATTCATTGTACCTGCATATTACAGCCAAACTTCAGTTAAAATGTTAACTTTTTACAAGACTGGGAAGTAGTTATGAATTATTTTCTAGTATTGATCAAACTCTACTGTGAAGATACTTTTGTGCCTCAAAGTGGTCAGTTTTTTTTTTTTTGAGATGGAGTTTCAGTCTTGTTACCCAGGCTGGAGTGCAATGGCACGATCTTGGCTCACCGCAACCTCCGCCTCCTGGGTTCAGGCAATTCTGCCTCAGCCTCCTGAGTAGCTGGGATTACAGGCACGCACCACCATGCCCAGCTATTTTTTTGTATTTTAAGTAGAGATGGGGTTTCACCATGTTGACCAGGATGGTCTCAATCTCTTGACCTTGTGATCCACCCGCCTCTACCTCCCAAAGTGTTGGGATTACAGGCGTGAGCCACCGTGCCCGGCCTCAAAGTGGTCAGTTTAAGTCCTCTAATTTTAGTGAAGATGGCTTAACCCAAGTGTTTTCAATTTAGGTTGCCTTAATCTATTATATTATACTTGAAACCTGAGTTATGTTTATTTTTCTGACCAAATCTGGGATGTAAAAATATATATTATCAATTTTACAGAAGTTAAATAAAAATGAAAAGTGTCAGGTAGAAAGTATTTTATGGGCCGGGCGTGGTGGCTCAAGCCTGCAATCCCAGCACTTTGGGAGGCCGAGGCGGGTGGATCACGAGGTCGAGAGATCGAGACCATCCTGGTCAACATGGTGAAACCCCGTCTCTACTAAAAATACAAAAAATTAGCTGGGCATGGTGGCGCGTGCCTGTAATCCCAGCTACTCAGGAGGCTGAGGCAGGAGAATTGCCTGAACCCAGGAGGCGGAGGTTGCAGCGAGCCGAGATCGCGCCATTGCACTCCAGCCTGGGTAACAAGAGCGGAACTCCGTCTCAAAAAAAAAAAAAAAAAAAAAGAAAGAAAGTATTTTATGTAAATTAGCTAATTTAGTTTTATCATTTATGTTTTACACAACTTCCTCCATGTGTTTTGAAAATAGTCATTGTAGCTATGTTACAAAAATTCCCACACTATTTCCCTTAATGCTCATTTGCTTGAAAGATGATGGACTTTTGCTTACTTCTCAGCCATTAGGTCAAACTTAAATAAACAGAAACAGTGCTTTCTTTTTTTATGGTTAATTTTTCCTAGTTTTCCATGGAAGTTAGAAATTCCTGGTCCATACTTTCCCAATTTTGTACCTCTATATTTCTTTTGGAATTTACTAAAACTGCAATTTTAACTGATTTAAGTAGAATATGGGCTCCATGAGGAAGAAATATTGTTCTTTTCATCACCATAGCCCTAGGACTCTCAATCTGTGTTTGGCATATTAGCATACCTTCTACAGATATTTGTTTAATAAATAAATATTTCTATCCTTAGCAGTAAAACTGATGATCAAAGGGTACATTCAGTTTAAATATGTGACATACTACCATTAAGAAAAATGTACAATCCCCTCTAGAATCAAACTAAGTTTTTTGTTTGTTTGTTTTTGTTTTAACAAAGCATTTGTCTGAAATACTGTTAATTCTGTTCTCATACTTAATAGTTTAGATCAGTCTGGAATACGTAAATGAATACAGAATAAATTTCCCTCAGAATGTGTCAGCACTGCTGCACTTTTAGCTTTCATGTTGCTGCTAAGGATGTCTGTATTCCCAAATCTTGAATCTTTCTATATGTAGTATTTTTCTTCATCTGGAGGCATTTTGTTACCTTCTCATGACCCTGGATATTTTGAGATTTTAAAAAGAATGTGCCTTGGCATAGGTTTCTTTTCACTCATGTTTCTTAATGCCTATTACACACTTTTAATCTGGAATTCTGTGGCTTTTGATTCTAAATAATGTTCTTATTGT
The DNA here is from genome assembly GCF_048565385.1 of Saimiri boliviensis. NCBI lineage: Eukaryota > Metazoa > Chordata > Mammalia > Primates > Cebidae > Saimiri > Saimiri boliviensis. The sequence goes on from NC_133449.1 coordinate 25,285,823, forward strand.
GTTTCTTTCTATCACATTCTGTTCTTCCTTTCTGATACTCCTACTCGGTGAGACATTGTACAACCTAGATTGGTGTTCTAAGTTTCTTTCTTTTTCTCTCCTATGAACCTCTTTTTCACTTTAACAGATTTTTCTAAGAAATTTCTTCAGCTTTACTGAAACATTATCAAGATAATCTCTACTTAGCTGGAAACCTATACATTTGCCTGCAGAGTTTTTTCTAAGACTATTCAATGTCTTTAGGTACCAATCCACCAATGTCAAGCTGGAGCATGATGGGAAGAAGAAGGTAGTGGTGTTAGAAATATGCCTTGTTAGTAGAATTTTGAAAGCCTAGGAGGAGAATCCCTATTCAATATTTACATTTTACTTGATTTTCCAGATTTCAGTATAGTGCCTCCTCATCTGCCCCCAGCTATGTTTGATATCCCTGAATTTGGAGTTTCTCTGGTTCAAATTTCACCTCAAAATAAACCTCCTGTCTTCTGCTTGGGTAAGGCATCAAACTGCCTCTTACTAACTTTCAAACAAGATTCCCCGCTTCTCTTCTGTAACACATATCTCCAATTCTGGAGCCTTCCTGGTGTTCTACAGCCTTATGTGGCTTGCTTATCCCTAGCAACTGCTCTTCAGCTCAGTGAAAAATTCTATCCAGTTTTCAACTCTCAAAATGTGCTGACATCACTTGCCCAGCTGTGGTCTTGTTTTATTAGCCTGTATGGATTTTATCTGCTGTATTTCCATATTTTCATTTCAGTGGGATTTCAGAAGAAACAGAAAAAGGTTCAGAAAAAAAGTTGTCATATATATTTAATTATAACCCTTTTCTTTCTTTCTTTACACAGAAATAAAACTTGAATAATATCGGACAAAGCAACCTATTGGCAGAAAGGGAAATAAACCACAAAATGGTTGACAATAGATCTTTCTCTGAAATAAAGTTTGTTAAGAGGAAGACAGGAAGAACATGAATACTGTAAAGAGCTCAAAGGTAAACAGGATAACAGGAGAAAGACATATTAAACCAATTCTGTTCCTGTTACTTTTCATTTCTTAAAAGTAATCATGTTACCAACAACAAAACTTATGGCTAACCTTTGCTATGTAACTCAAATCTAAGTTTTAAGTACCTAAGCCAGGTAGCTGATGAATTTCAAACATGTAGCTGATAAACCATGGCAAAGAAAACTGAAGTCTTTGTAAGCAAACTTACTCGTATGGAGTCTCTCAGATCTCTGGAATGACTTCTTCCCCAAGCCTAACAAAGGATTTTCCACTTTAACTGACGAAGAAAAGCTGGAGTTTGAGTTTTGAGGGCTGCTTGATGGTCCATCAGATTGCTTTCCTTCCCATATTGCTAGGAGAAAAAAATATGTAAAGACTGGTAGCACTGAGATTATAGACAGAATCAATCAATCAGTCATTCAACATTCACTAAATGAAGTTATGTATGAGGCAATGTGACCCTCCCTAATGTGTTTTGAGTTTGAGAATTAAAGTCAAAGAGTAAAATAAAACCCTGTTTTTCCTCCCAGCATACTATTTGCTTCTGGTGGCAAATTTCCTTTCTCATAAAAATGCAGTTCTGTAAGATTCAGAATGAGTCTGGCAAGCCCATAGTATCAGCTTATGGTAGGTATCAAACTGAATTATGTAAAAGTCTGTATCTAGAAAGTCTAGAGTAGAAACAAAACAAGCAACCAGGACAAAAGATCCAAAGGCCTTATAGACATGTCCAAAGGTAGTATGTATTCTCAGGAAAACGTGTTTTTACAGAAAACTGGCTAAGAATTTAGTCTGAGCCTCTTGGAAACATCAGATTTTAAGGTTGCTGATTAGAGGTTTTCAAATATTATTAGATTAGACCATCTTGAAAGCCAGTCATTGATTTCCTTCTTAAATGCAGTCCCAGTGGTAACATTTTTTTGTAAACAAGGTCTCACTCTGTCATCCAGGCTGTAGTGCACTGGTGAGATCAGGGCTAATGGCAGTCTTGACCCCTCAGGCTCAAGCAATCCTCCCACCTCAGCTTTCCGAGTAGCTGGGTCTACAGGTATGTACTACCACACCTGGCTAATTTTTTTTTTTTTTTTTTTTTTTTTGAGACAGGGTCTCACTATTTTGCCCAGGCTGGTCTCAAACTCCTAGGCTCTGAGGCTTTTTTTTTTTTTGCGGTGGAGGATGGGGTCTCGCTCTGATACCAGGCTGGAGTGCAGTGGTGCAATCTCGGCTCACTGCAACCTCTGAGGCATTTTTTGATAACTCCACGGTTATTTTGCATACAACTTTTCCCATTTATCCTAGAAGGATTTATATTGATGTTTTGACAGTACAAGGATTGTGTAAATAAATGTAATTTAAAAATGAATGGTATCATTAGCTGGGCATGGTGGCATGTGCCTGTAATCTCAGCTACTCAGGAGGCCGAGGCAGGGAGTTGCTTGAACCTGGGAGGCAGAGGTTTCAGTGAGCAGAGATCGAGCTACTGCACTCCAGCCTGGGCAACAGAGAGAGACTCTATCTCAAAAAAAAAAAAAAAAAAAAGTCATAAATAAATTAGGAAAACCAACACAAAAATACTAGGAAAAATAAACTTCCATTGAAAAAATGCCGAAACTGCCTACCAGGTTTGGCAGGTACAGAGTCACTGGCTGCTTTGACAGTCTTTAGAGAGAGATGCTGGTTGGAGGAGATGGATATGCTTGGCCTGCATTGCTGCTGCTGCTGCTGCTGCTGCTGCTTCTTCTGCTGTTGCTGCTTTAGTGCCTATAAAGATAAAACAGACTATAAGAAACAAAACAAATCAGTTTTTTAGTAATAATGTAAAGTAAATGACTTAATTTTTAAATGGCAAGAAGTATGCTGATCATTCAATATCTTTGCAATCTATCAAAGCAAACAAAAACCTAAATTAAGCCAACTATTCCTTTTTGGCCTTTTGACTAAGATCAAGTGTAGTATCTATTCTTATTGGTTTGAATTAAGCCAACTAAACACAAACCCTGAATGATTCTTAGAGTTTGGATAGTTTTTGTCAGTATCATTCCCTTATATAAATGTGAAAAGTAGTCATTAGCATTTTTTAGGACTTAAAATATCACTAGGTAAGCCAAAAACTTCCCAGTCTTGTAAGCAGAGACTGTATGCTTTCAATCATTTCTAGAAACAAAATTCTAAGCCTTATAACAAAAAGAGCCCTATCTACATCAAACCTGTGTAGAAATGTAAATATTTCGTTTATACAGGCTTCAGAGGTACTATATTTTTACACAAGTTTGTAAATAACTACATCAGTTATCTTGGGTGACAGCAATGAGATGTGTCCCAAATATCAAATCTCAGCAATTTATAGCAATGCAGTAAACAGAGGAGGAAGATTAGACAACACTGGTTCTAACAACGGTGTGGTTCCTTTTGTCTGCTTCAGAAAATTCTGATTTCTATGAGGTTCTGAATTTTCAAAATATATTCAATAATATTTAAATGAACAGAAAAAAAGAAATATCCAAATTTTAATCACAAAAATATTATGAAAGCAACTTTTTTTTTTTTTTGAGACGGAGTTTCGCTCTTGTTACCCAGGCTGGAGTACAATGACGCGATCCTGGCTCACTTCAACCTCTGCCTCCTGGATTCAAGCAATTCTCCTGCCTCAGCCTCCTGAGTAGCTGGGATTACAGGCATGCACCACCATGCCCAGCTAATTTTTTGTATTTTTAGTAGAGACAGGGTTTCACCATGTTAACCAGGATGGTCTCGATCTCTTGACCTCGTGATCCACCCGCCTCGGCCTCCCAAAGTGCTGGGATTATAGGCGTGAGCCAATGCGCCCAGCCAAAAGCAACTTTTAACTAAAGGTTTTTTTTAACAAAGAGATAAAGAAACAAAGAAAGTAATTTCAGGAAAAAAACTGAAGTTTGACTTTGCCAAGTTGCCAGTTTTAAGCTTTTAAGACCATCATGTAGAAAAGTGTGGAATAACTGGCTACTTTTGGTTTCCTATTCTCTCTTCTCAATACAGTCTCCTCCTGCTTAACATTTCACATGTATCTCTGGCTATACTACAGGCACAGTGGCAAGAACTGATCTCCTCACTCTAAGTTGCCAATGTAGAAAAGCAACAGAGAGAGCTCTGTGTCTGGCGTAGCCTCATCTACATTTATAATAGGTGAGGCAGAGGCACAAAGTAAATAAAATGGCAGTATTGACTGACCACTCATTATGGCTTATTCTCTCATTCTTTGTAATTAGATCAGAAGATGTTCATAGACTTCCTGGGGATGTAGCCACCAGTATTCATTCCTTGCTCCTCACAGGACTCGTGGAATTTCAGGTCAATGTAAAATTTAGTAGAACCACTTGACTACATCTACTTCTGCTGTGATTGTGTAAATTCATTTATTCTTTATTATTTATTTATTTATTTTGAGACCAAGTCTTGCTCTGTCGCCCTGGAGGGCACTGGCATGATCTCAGCCTACTGCAACCTTCACGTCCTGGGTTCCAGCTATTCTCTCTTCTAATTCTCCCAAGTGGCTGGGACTACAACAAGCACGCGCCACCACTCCCGGCTAATTTTTGTATTTTTAGTAGAGATAGGGTTTTACCATGTTGGCCAGGCTGGTCTCTGAATTCCTGACCTCAGGTGATCTGCCTGCCTCGGCCTCCCAAAATGCTAGGATTACAGGTGTGAGTTACTGTGCCCAGCCAAGTTAAGGGTACTGTAATATTAGAAAATCTAGGCCAAGTGCAGTGGCTCACTCCTGTAATTCCAGCACTTTGGGAGGCTGAAGCGAGTGGACCACTTGAGGTCAGGAGTTCAAGACCAGCCTGACCAATGGGGTCAAACCCCATCTCTACTAAAAATACAAAAATTAACCAGACATGGTGACAGGCGCCTGTAATCCCAGTTACTCGGGAGACTGAGGCAGGAGAATCTCTTAAACCCTGGAGGTGGAGTTTGCAGTGAGCTGAGATCACACCACTGCACTCCAGCCTGGCAACAAGAGCGAAACTCTGCCTCAAAAAGAAAAAAGAAAATCTAACTGTGTAATTCGGCATATTAATAGGTTAAAAGAGAAAAATCTACATGATAATCTCAATAAATCCCAAAGAAAACAAACCTGAAAAATTCAACACCTATTCATGATTTTAAAACATACATACAGGCCAGGCACGGTGGCTCACGCCTGTAATCTCAGCACTTTGGGAGGCCGAGGCAGGCGGATCATCTGAGGTCAGGAGTTCTAGACTAGCTTGGCCAACATGGTGAAACCCTGTCTTAAAACAAACAAACAAACATACATACAAACAAAAGATTCTGAGCAAACTATAAACAAATTAGACACTTAAAAAATGTGACAAAAAGAGTATCTACCAAAAACCTGTAACATGCATTACAAAGAGGTGTATAAATTACTAAAACCACACTGGGCTACTGCATGAAGTTTCCACTGACAAAGGCCCAGTGTAAAAAACTTTCAAGAAATATCTGATGACTGCCAGAGGTGTGCATTTTTAATGTGAAAGATTATACTTGATAAACACAGACTAGCAATGCTTACCTGCTTTAGGGCCTTCTTGCTGTGCTTCTGTGATGAAGAAATGACTTTACCTGCTGGAATGGTGGGTGATGGGCAGCCTGACTGTGGGGAGGACGACGATACTAGGGGAAAAAAGTGACAATAAAAGATTTTTGTTAACAGAGATGATATCAAGCACCATTCCTTCCCCAATCATATGCTGCTACCTGGAGTAAGAACTGTGACCAAACATTTTTGGGAACCATCTGTTTTTTGGAGTTTTACTGCAAACAGCCTGCCTTTTCAGTTTACTTCCTCTGAAAGCTCTGGTGAAGAATGATAGGATGGGGAGGGGATTTTTCAATAGAACTGATGAAAGAAGAATGACTTATCGAATCAAATAAAACTCAGAAAAGATTCTAGGGCCTTTTAGACAGTATCTATGGTCTCACAGTAAATCTAATGACAACATGACACAGTGAAAGGGCCTTGGATTGGCAGTTTAAAATGAAGACATTAAGGCCATTCAACCTTGAAACTCTACCATAGTTTTAATCTTTACATTCCTTCATCCCTTATGTCAGTAGTTACAGGTTTACCAGTGTGAGAGGCATTTTAAGATTTCTCTAATGGAAGCAATTTGAATTTGAATAGGATGTAACCACTCTCTACTTTATCACTAACTGTTTTATATAGCCTGGCAGAGCTTAGCCTGACCTGACTGGGTCATATGTGAATGAGGGTTCTTTCTTTAAGAATCTATACTTTTTAGAATAAACAGCAAGTAGATATTTGTGTCCTACAAAATTCAACAGTATGTCAGTAGTGTTTACGATAATGAAATAGAGATATTGCTGATTCAGTCCCCTTATAAAAAAAAAAAAAACCTAGAAAAAAATTATAATCACTACTGCTAGTGATGACTCTTGAAGAAGGCGTCTTTACTAAAGTCTTCCTCTTTTCATAGCAGTTGAACTGAAAAGGCCCAAAGAGCAAAATGATATGCCATGGTAAGGCCAATAAGCTTTAAGATGTTATAAAAATACATACAAGGCCATGTGTTGTGGCTCATGACTGTAATCCCAGCACTTTGGGAGGCTGAGGCAGGCAGATCACCTGAGGTTGGGAGTTCAAGAACAGACTGACCAACATGGAGAAACCCTGTATCTACTAAAAATACAAAATTAGCTGGGCATGGTGGTATCTGCCTGTAATCCCAGCTACTGGGGAGACTGAGGCAGGAGAATCGCTTGAACCCAGGAAGCAGAAGTTGTAGTGAGCCAAGATCTCACCATTAATCCAGCCTGGGTAACAGGAACGAAACTCCGTCTCAGGAAAAACAAAACAAAAAAAAGTACATATGTACTAGTAGGTAGCTAGCTACCTGACATAATAATGTAGAAGCAGCCAGGTGCAGTGGCTCATGCCTGTAATCCCAGAACTTTGGGAGGCTGAGGCGGGCAGATCATGAGGTCAGGGGTTCGAGACCAGCCTGACCAACATGATGAAACCCAATCTCTACTTAAAAATACAAAAATTAGCTGGGCATGGTGGTGCACACCTGTAATCCCAGCTACTTGGGAAGCTGAGGCGGGAGAATTGCTTGAACCCGGGAGGCAGAGGTTGCAGTGTGCCGAGAGCATGCCACCACACTCCAGCCTGGGTGACAGAGCGAGACTCCATCTCAAAAAAAAAAAAAAAAAAAATGTAGAAGCCTAATAGTTCATTGGAGTATGCAAGTTTTGGACTACAGTATTTCAATTTACTTAGATGTCCTAAGAAAGGAAGGCACAGTAGATGCATTTAAAGAAGACAGCAGCAAACAAGATGATGACTTGGCCAGGCGTGGTGGCTCATGTCTGTAATCCCAGCACTTTGGGAGGCTGAGGTCGTCGGATCAGCTGAAGTCAGGAGTTCAAGACCAGCCTGACCAATATGGTGAAACCCTGTCTCTACTAAAAATACAAAAATTAGCTGGGCGTGGTAGCACACACCTATAATCCCAGCTACTCAGGAGGCTGAGGCAAGAGAATCACTGGAACCTGGGAGGCAGAGGCTGCAATGAGCAGAGATCACACCACTGCACTCCAGCCTGAGGCAACAGAGCAAGATTCGGTATCAAAAAATAAAAAAAGATGCTGACTTGTCGTACTTATTTAGCTCTGTATCCCAACCTTTATGAAAAGGTTTATATATGGAAAAGAGCTGAAGTACAATAAGCTCGATGTTTAAAAATGACTAAGTAATTCAAGAGTTCAGCAGCAAAAAGAAATCATAGCCTCAGTATACTTTGATACTGACCAATTTTTTAGTAGCTTTATTAAGATAAAATTTATATACCATACGGCAGGCACGGTGGCTCACACCTGCAATCCCAGAACTTTGGGAGGCCGACACAGGTGGATTACTGGGGTTAGGAGTTCAAGACCAGTCTGGCCAACATGGTGAAACCACCCCCTCTACTAAGATTCCAGATGAAAAACACACATGCACGTAAGAAGTGGAATAATTAATTGGGTGATATTTTCACATGAAAAACTACATATAAATTCAAAACAGCCTACAGAACATGTAAAAAGCCATGTACAAAAGTTCATGCTGCACAATATTTACATAAAGTGTAAAAGAGGTAGAAGTAGTGTTATGTGTGGTGGTATGTGCCTGTAGTCCCAGCTACTCAGAAGGCTGAGGCAAGAGAATCGCTTGAACCTGGAAGGCGGAGGTTGCAGAGAGCTGAGATCGCACTACTGTACTCCACTCTGGGCAACAGAGTGACACTCCATCACACACACACAAATATAAATATATAAATATATATATATAATTCATATATTACATATATGTAATTCATATATTATATATCGTTCCTAAAGTATAAAATTTGAAGCCTCTTTGAGGGTCAAAGGTGGGAGAAGGGTGAGGATCAAAAAACTACCTATCACGTACTATACTTCTTTCCTTGGTGACAAAGTATTCTGTACACCAAGCCCCCAAGACACATAATTTACCTATATAAAAAAACCTGCACATGTACCCCTGAACCTAAAACAAAAGATAAAAAAAAGTAAACATAACATACACAGGTCATAAGTGGGTAGCACAATGAAGCTTTTATATTTAAAATTTAAAAAAACAGGATACTTTAAGCTCACTGCTATTTTTCTGTGATCCCAGCCGGTCACTATCCTCAAGGATGAGCACTACACTGCCATCTCTGCACTACATTGCAGAGGTTACTTTTACGTCTTTCACATTTTATATAAATATTGTAGAGTGGGAACTTTATATATGGTTTTTTAGATTCTATAGGCTGTTTTATATTTATATGTAGTTTTCTACATCCTTGTCAACACTTGGTATTTTATGTCATTTTCATTTCAGTCTCCTGGTTGCTGTTTATCATTAGGCTTTTCTCTGATTGCTAAGAAAATTGAACACTTGTTAACACTTTCTGGGGGGTCATAGAATAACCTCTATTTTGAAGCCTGTTATTTTATTTTGCCTCGCTTCCTGTTGTTTTATTAATAACTGTCTTTTTCTTGTTGGTTTGTGTGGTTCTTTACGTATGCTAGATAGGAGTCCTTTTTTAGTTAGTCTTCCGATACAGTTTGGCTCTGTGCTCCCACCCAAATCTCATCTCTTTTTTTTGTTTTGTTTTCTTTTTGAGACGGAGTTTTGCTCTTGTCACCCAGGCTGCAGTGCAATAGCACGATCTCAGCTCACTGCAACCTCTGCCTCCCAGGTTCAAGAAATCCTCCTGCCTCAGCATCCTGAGTAACTGGGATTACAAATACTCACCACCACGTCCAGCTAATTTTTGTATATTTAGTAGAGAATAGGTTTTGCCATGTTGGCCAGGCTGGTCTCAAACTCCTGACCTCAGGTGATCCACCCACCTCAGCCTCCCAAAGCACTGGGATTACAGGCATGAGCCACCCCACCCAGCTCCAAATCTCATCTTGAATTGTAATCCCCACTTGTCAAGGGAGGGACCTGTAATCCCCACTTGTTGAAACAGGAACGTGGGGGCAGCTTCGCCCATGCTGTTCTCATGAGATCTGATGGTTTTTTTTTTAAGGCAGTTTTCCCTGCTCTTGCTCGCTTCTCTCTCCTGCCACCATGTGAAGTTTGTTTCCCATTCGTGCTTCCCCTTCGCCTTCCGCCATGATTGTTAAGTTTCCTGATGCCTCCCCAGCCATGTGGAACTGTAAATCAATTAAATCTTTTTCCTTTATAAATTACCCAGTCTCAGGTGTTTCTTTATAGCAGTGTGAAAACAAACTAATACATCTTCTGTCTCTTTCTCCTCTCTGTCTTTTGATGAGAAATACTTAAATGTATTTAAATAATCTCATTTGTCATTTCCCCAGTATACTAAGTATCTTTTGTTTTATTTAAGGAATCATTCTCTATCTTAAGACCACAAAGATGTTATTCTGTTTTCTTTTAAAAGCGTCAGGATTTAGGTTTAAACTTTGGTTTTGCAATCCATTCAGAATCAATCTGTTGTGTGGTTAGTAATGTGATTTTCCCTGGTAAGCTAACAAAATTAAATTTATTCTGATAATGCTGGGGGGAAACAGTGTAAAATTTAATGGTTTTTGGTATATTCACAAAGTTGTATATCACCACGACTCAAAAAATACCATAAGGTATTGATCGACTTACGACCTATGCAACTTATGACCATTTGACTTTACGACCACAATCACTAGCCGCGACTGCTCTGCGTCTGGCAGTGCAAACGTTGCCCAGCTGGGCGTACAACAGTGTGGACCAGCTTCTGGCAGCACTACCATCTCCGCACGCACCATTTCAACTGTACATATAGCCGACTCAACTTATGACCAAATCGTGTTACGGCCATTCTGCAGTCCTGACCGTGGTCATTAAGTCGAGCACCAGCTGTACATGTTAACTGTTACTCATCTTTTACCCAACCTATGTCCCTGGTCTCAGGTAACCAGTAATCTACTTTCTGTCTCTCTAAGTTTGCCTATTAGGTATATTTCGTATAATGAAATCATACGTTAGTGCTCGTTTGTGATGGTTTTTTCAACAAAGCACTTAACTTTTGAAGGCTCATTCGTGCTTCAATATGTATGAATACTTCACTCATTTTTATTGTAAAATAATATTCCATTGCATACATATGTTGCATTTTGTCTGTTCATCAGGTGATGAATATTTGGACTGTTTCTACTTCTTGGCTGTTATGAACAATGTTATGAAGAACATTTGTGTGCATATTTTTGTATGTATATGCTTTTAGTTCTCTTGGGTTCATTCCTAGGAGTGAAATTGCTGAGTCTTACAATAATTCTATGTTAAACTTGAAGAACTGCCAAGGTGTTTTCCAAAATGGATGCACTATTTTTACAATTCCACTAGGAATGTATGAGGCCACTTTCTCTATATCCTTACCAATGCTTATTATTGTCCTTTTTACTTGGCCAATGTTTTTAAAGAAAAAAAGTATAAGTTAAAACAATTAATATTTAACTATGTTTATTCTCTCAACAATGTCTTGGAGAAACCTTAAGACTATACATTTCCTCCCTTACATCAAATACCACCTGATTACAAACAGGAAATAAAAAGCCAACATAACACCTCTAGAAAATATAAGAATTCTACTTTGTAGCCCAGAAAAGCGACAAAAGCTGTCTGTAATTACCAGGACAAACTGCTTGGAATGTTTACCCTTAAGCCAAATGCTCTTTTTAACAAATGAAACCACAAGCATTTAACTAAGCCAACCAAAATAAATCATGAAAATTACAGAACCCACCAGTATAAACATTTCCCAGAATTGACTTAATGTTAAGTACTAATCTCAACTTCTATGAAACTTAAGCACTATTTTAACTTTATTATTATTTTATGTTATTTTTACGACAGAGTCTCACTCTGTTGCCCAGGCTGGAGTACAGTGACATACAGTGACATAATCTCAACCCACTGCAGCCTTGACCTCTCAGGCTCAAGCAATCTCGTACCTTCAACTCCTGAGCAGCTGGGACCACAGGTGTGTATTATCACATCCAGGTAATTTTTTTTTTTAAAAAAGGTTTTTGTTTTTTTTGTTTGTTTGTTTCAGAGATGGAATCTTGCTATGTCGCCTAAATCTTGTTCTAACTTTTGAAATATTAAAGGCTCAGTATTACAATCAGCAAACAAGACTTAAACACAGGCCTGGCACAGAGGCTCACACCCATAATCCCCCCAAAAATCCTAGGCCTCATTTTGGGAGGCTGAAGTGGGCAGATCATTTGAGGCCAGGAACTCAACACCAGCCTAGGCAACACAGTGAGACTCTGTCTCTGGATTTAAAAAATTAGCTGGGCATGGTGGCATACACGTCTTCGCTACTTGGGAGGCTGCACTCCAGCCTAGGGGTGATAGTATGAGACCCTACCATTTAAAAAAAAAAAAAGGCTTAAAGAGTTAAACTTTACTGAGAAACTTATCTCTCATAATTCATTTTAGTCATCATATTGAGTATCTTTGAAGATATATAATTTTACTTTTAATAGTAATAGCAGACAAGTATCTTCTATATGGCTAACACTGTACTAGGTTCATTTTAGCAGGAGTTCACTGAATTCTCATAACTACTCTCTCTTAGCATAGTTTTCTTTCTACTCCTACCTAAACTCCTCAAATTATACTTCTAGGTTTTACTAAAATTTCTGGTTGGCATCCTTATGATATTTTTCTATGCAAATAAAAATACGAGAATTATCTTAAGGCTATATATTTATATAAAAAAATAAATTTCGAAGATACATATTCATCTGCACATTACTATGGTATTATCTCAGTTTTACATATCAGGAGATTAAATTAATTTGCCAAATGATATACAGCCAGTAAGGAGCACAGCCAATACTTGAACTTCATTTTCAGAGTAATGACTAGGTAACGTATAGCTGGCTGATAATGGTGGCCACCAAAAAGATGCATCCATATTCTAAGCTCCATAACCTGTGAATGTTACTTTATTTGGGAAAAGAGTCTTGGCAGGTATAACTGAGTTAAGGATCTTCAGACAAGAAGATCATTCTGGATTATTCAAGTGGATCCTAAAGCCAATGACAAATCTCTTCAGAAGAGACACATTAAGAGAAGACAGATACAGATGAGAAGGCAATGTGAAGACAGAAGCAGAGACTGGATAATGTGCTCATAAGGCAAGGAAGTCAGCAAGGAAAAGGTTAGAGAAAGCAAGGAGCAGATTCTCCCCCAAAGCCTCTGTAGGGGGATACAGACACACCAACATCTTGCTTTCAGACTTCTGGCATTCAGAACTGTGAGAATAAATGTTTGCTTAAGCCAGCCACATTGTGATAAACTGCAGCTTCAGAGAACTCATACAATAACTAAAACCAACAAGTTCTCATATATGTTTATATATTTGAAATATTAAAATCAAATGCAAATATCAAAGATTTGATACTGTACACCAAACTACATATAATGTTTAAAAATATATGTATTTAACACTCCAATTGTCCCATTTTGACTTAATGGAACTTCCTTCAAGTTGTAAATGCTCTTGAGCACATGGTTCCACCAGTATTTGAGGTTTTTTTTTTAACTACCTATCACAGAAAGTTGTCCCAGGCAAATCCTGCGTAACTTTTGGCTCAAGCTAGACTCCTATTTCACAGAAATCTAGTTCTCTTCCTTAACTATACCACTCTATCTCTCTCTTTCTCTATAGAAAATCATTTTAATGGGTTTTTGTTTGCCCTTTCATTGTTTTTATTTATACTTTTCCTTTATTTTATGAAAATATAGCATATATGTTTTAATACTTTTTTTTTTTTTTCCTTTTTAAGACAGAATTTCATTTTTGTTGGCCAGGCTAGAGTGCAATGGTGGGGGGGTCTTGGCTCACTGCAACCTCTGTCTCCTGGGTCAAGTGATTGTCCTGCCTCAGCCTCCCAAGTAGCTGGGATTACAGGTGCCTGCCACCACTCCCAGCTAATTTTTATATATATATATATATTTTTTTTTTTGAGACAGAGTTTCGCTCTTGTTACCCAGGCTGGAGGGCAATGGCGCGATCTCGGCTCACCGCAACCTCCGCCTCCTGGGTTCAGGCAATTCTGCTGCCTCAGCCTCCTAAGTAGCTGGGATTACAGGCACGTGCCACCATGCCCGGCTAATTTTTTGTATTTTTAGTAGAGATGGGGTTTCACCATGTTGACAAGGATGGTCTCGATCTCTTGACCTCGTGATCCACCCGCCTCGGCCTCCCAAAGTGCTGGGATTACAGGCTTGAGCCACCGCGCCCGGCCTAATTTTTATATTTTTAGTAGAGATTGAGTTTCACCATGTTGGCCAGCTGGTCTGGAACTCCTGATCTCAGGTGATCCACCCACCTCGGCCTCCCAAAGTGCTGGGAATATAGGCATGAACCAACATGCCCGGCCTGTTTTAAATACTTTTACTTATTTCTTTAAACAAAAGATCATACACCACTGTCTAGCACGGTTTTTTGTTTTGTTTTGTTTTGTTTTTTAAAGAAAGGGTGTAACTCTGCCACCCAGGGTGGAGTCACTTTGATTTGAATGAAAAAACTCAATGTATCCTGGAAGATATCCTAGAATAGAAAATGGAATTCTTCTGCATTATTTTTAATAGTTGTATAGAATTCCATTGTGTATATCTATCATGATTTCTTCCACCAGATTTTATTGATGGGTATTTGGGTTCTTTCTGGTCTTTTGTCCTCATGACTACATCTTAACCAGTGGTTCTAAGGTGTGGTACCCAGAACAACATCATTACTATCTAAAAATCTATTAGAAATGAAAATTACTGGGTGTAAGCCCAGATCTATTGAATTAGATACTCTGAAGGTGAGGCTCAGGAATCTGCATCATATATTCTCCGGGTGATTCTGATGCACGCTCAAGTTTGAGAATCGCTGCTTAATCTCTGTCATTTTGTATTTTTGACAGTTTATCTCTGAGATTGATTCTCAGCAGTGGGTTTGCTAGGCAAAAAGATAAACACGTACCCTTCAAGAAGCATCAGAGAAAAAAATTTCATTATTCTCAGGTTTTAAAAATTCACCCATGTTTTCCTGTAGTTTACATTTATTATAACTTATTTTATAATATTTTACATTTATTATAACTAATTTCTTTGGAATTTATCTTGGAGTATAATGTGAGGAATGGGGGTATTTAGTTGTTTCAACTTCTTTTTGCATGGTGCAGTGGCTCATGCCTGTAATCTCAGCACTTTGGGAGGGCAAGGCAGGTGGATCACCTGAGGTCAGTAGTTTGAGACCAGAATGGCCAACATGGTGAAACCCTTACTCTACTAAAAATACAAAATTAGCTAGGTGTGGTGGAGCATGCCTGTAATCCCAGTTACTTGGGAAGCTGAGGTAGGAGGATCACCTGAGCCTAGGAGGTTGAGGCTGCAGTAAGCTGTGCACTCCAGCCTGGTGACAGAATGAGAGCCTGTCTCCCCACTAAAAAAAGAAATTAAGAAAGTAGGTGACATCAAGCCCTTGTACGTATAAGCTTCCTTGCCCTTCAGCTTTGGCTGCAAGTCTCACTTAAAGATGATTAAAACATTAACAGAAAGATTATGGCAGCAGAGATGATGACTATATAATACTTTAAAAGATTTCACCAGAATATAATGTACTGAATACATTGTATACTGAAGAATGAATTTTATGTCCTGTATTAATTCTCCAGGCCTGTCATTTTAAAAGTACATAACCTAGGTGGCATAAAACAACAGACTTTTATTTCTCTCACAGTTCTGGAGGCTGAAAATCCAAAATCGAAGTGTCAGCAGAGACAGTTCCTTCTGTGAGATAAGCCATTGCATCCCTTTCTCTTAGTTTCTGGCAACATCCAGAAATCGTCAGCCTTCCTTGGCTTACAGCAGCATCCCTTCAACCTCGTCTCCATCCTCACATGACACTCTCTTCATGTCTCCATGTCTTCATATGACCAATCTTATAAAGACACCAATCTTAGTGGACTAAGGACCCACCCTACTACAGTTAAGACTTAATCTTAACTAATTAAGTCTACAACAACTCTTTTCCCAATAAGGATACATTCTGAGGTATTGGAGGTTACGACTTCAACATATCTTTTTGAAGGGAACACAATTTGAAGCATAACACTTGCTTTTACTTAGCCTATTTTCCAGAGCTACACAGATGTTGTGAACTTAACACTGTCATTCACTGAATATAAGATATAATAGTGCTGCCCAGGCTAATAGAATTTTTCCCCAAGTCAAGGAATTATAAGTATTCTCATTTATTCTAAATCATATTCTCATTCATGTATGTGAATTATAGACTTGTAATCTGTGTGTTTTATCATATTTCTGTTAAACTCTAATTAAAAGTAAAATATCCCTAAAAAGAAATATTTCAGCCTAAGCTTAAACTTCTATCAGGAAATTCTCCCCAACTTTTTTTTTTTTTTTTTTTTTTTTAAAGACAGAATCTTGCTGTCTCCCTGGAGTGCAATGACATGATCTCCGCTCACCACAACCTCTGCCTCCTGGGTTCAAGCAATTCTCCTGCCTTAGCCTCCAGAGTAGCTGGGATTACAGGCACACGCCAGCACGCCCAGCTAATTTTTTGTATTTTTTTAGTAGAGACAGGGTTTCACCATTAGGCCAGGCTGATCTCAAACTCCTGACCTTGTGATCCACCCATCTTGGCGTCCCAAAGTGCTGGGATTACAGGTGTGAGCCACTGTACCTGGTCACTTTTTTTTTTTTTTTTTTGAGACAGAGTCTTCCTCTGTCCTCCAAGGCTGGAGTGTCCACCCATCTTGGCCTCCCAAAGTTCTGGGATTACAGGCGTGAGCCACCGCACCTGGCCACTTTTTTTTTTTTTTTTTTTTTTTGAGACAGAGTCTTGCTTTGTCCTCCAAGGCTGGAGTGCAGTGGCACAATCTCAGCTCACTGCAACCTGTACCTTCAGCTTCAAGCAATTCTCCTGCCTTAGCCTCAAAAGTATCTGGGATTACAGGCACCTGCCCCGACATCAGGCTAATTTCTGTATTTTTAGTAGAGGCGGGGTTTCAGCATGGTGGCCGGGCTGGTCTCAAACTCCTGACCTCAAGTAATCTGCCCACCTGAGCCTCCCAAAGTGCTGGGATTACAGAAGTAAGCTACTGTGCCCAGCCCCCAAAACTTTTAAGGAAGAAAAACAATCTTTTTGTTTTGAGACAAAGTCTCCTTTTGTCCCAGGCTGGAGTGCAATGACATGATCTTGGCTCGCTGCAACCTCCACTTCCCAGGTTCAAGCAATTCCCCTGCCTCAGCCTCCTGAGTAGCTGGGATTACAGGTACCCACAACCATGCCCAGCTAATTTTTGCCATTTTAGTAGAGACAAGATTTCACCATATTGGCCAGCCTGGTCTCAAACTCATGACCTTAGGTGATCTGCCAGTCTCGGCCTCCCAAAGCGCTGGGATTACAAGTGTGAGCCACTATGCCCAGCCTACAAAAACAACGATCTTATAAAAATTCTTTCAGAGAATCAAAAACCAATTACTAAGTTTTTTATGATACGAAATTTTGACAGGGACATTATATGGGGAAAAAATGCAGGCAAACCTTAATAAAATAAAAAAGTTAAATGCAAAATATGAGCAGATAAAATCTAATGATATATAGGATTAATAACATATCACAAACAGCCGGGCGCAGTGGCTCAAGCCTGTAATCCCAGCACTTTGGGAGGCTGAGGCGGGTGGATCACGAGGTCAAGAGATCGAGACCATCCTGGTCAACATGGTGAAACCCCGTCTCTACTAAAAAAAAAAAAAAAAATACTAAAAAAAAAAAAAACATATCACAACCAAGTTGGTTTATCCAAGGAACACAAGGTTGATTTAACATTTAATAAGTAAAATCAATGTAATTCACTATAAGAATTATGTACATGAAGGAAAAGCAACTGATAAAATTCAACATCTGTGCATTATAAAATCCTTTAGCAAATTACAAATAAAAGGGAACTTCATCTACTAAAGAATGTCTACAAACAAGCTACTATGACACATCATTCTTAAAACATAATTTTAAAAAGCTGGGCACAGTGGCTCATGCCTATAATCCCAGTACTTTCAGAGGTTAAGGCAGGTAGATCACTTGAGGCCAGGAGTTTGAGACCAGTCTGACCAACACGGCAAAAACACGTGTATACTAAAAATACAAAAATTAGCTGGGCATGGTGACGCACGCCTGTAATCCCAGCTACTCAGGAGGCCAAGGCACAAGAATCACTTGAACTCTGGAGGTGGAGGAGATTGCAGTAAGCCAAGATCATACCACTGCACTATACCCTAGGTGACAGAGCAAAACTCTGTCTCAAAAAAAAAAATACTAAAAGTTTTATCTTAAAGATAGGGAATGAAAAGGATAATTGATAACCATGTTTATTCCATTATTTACTGTAAGTCCTGGCTGGTACAAAATGGCAAAAAAAAGGAGAGACAGAGAGAAATAAAATTGCCAATATTCATAAAATGTTTGTATAAGTAGACAATCCTAAAAATAAAACTCATAAAATGTTTGTATAAGTAGACAATCCTAAAAATAAAACTATGTATAGACTAACAGATTTTAAAAACTAATTTTATAATGTTGTTATATCCAGTGTCAATGTTCAGAGATGCAATCCATCACAGGCCCTGAGTGCTACTGTGTCTACATGCAAGGAATGCCAACAATGTTTTAAGTCCCAGAACACTCTTTACCTGGGCCATCTTTCAGGGTTATGTTTGCAGTTG
This sequence comes from Saimiri boliviensis, assembly GCF_048565385.1. Taxonomy (NCBI): domain Eukaryota; kingdom Metazoa; phylum Chordata; class Mammalia; order Primates; family Cebidae; genus Saimiri; species Saimiri boliviensis. The sequence goes on from NC_133449.1 coordinate 25,304,142, forward strand.
CAGAGCAACCATGAGATGAGGCAATGTCTCCTCCTAGGCAAAATATGCTTGCTTCTGCTAAAAGCAGTGAATCCCTCAAACCAATGTTTCTTGGCTGAGATGCAAACGCACTGCACGAATAGCATACGCCTGGGCCTCTATCTCATCACCATGAGTCTTGGGGTAAGAGAAAGGTGACACAAAAAGTATGCTGATAGTCATATTGCTTACTATAACATGGGTAATACAGTATTTTTTCTACGACCCAAGATTCTTGTTTCTTCTGTTAACATCCATGAAAGGCTAACTTGTTCACATACAAATCAGGTAAAATCCTAGACACTTCACAGACACAGTCAATTTATAAAAACTGTATTTCTATATATCAGCAACACATAATTATAAAGCAAAAAAAGTTAAAGCCATTCACAAAAGAATTTAAAAAGTTAAGGAATAAATCTAACAAGAATGTGTAAAGACCTGTAAGAAAGAAAAATCCATAGCATTAATGAACAAAATTGAACTGCAAAAAATGTAGTAACACAATAAAAAAAGTCAACAGAACTAAAATTTATCTATAGATTCAATGCAACCCTAACCAAAATCAGAGCAGGCTAATGGGAGAGGCGACATGTGGAAACTGACGAGCTGCTTCTAAAATTTACATGAAGATGAGATCAGTCGGAAAAGCCAAGAAAACACTGAAGAACAGGAAGAATTAAACTATTAGATATCAGGATTAATGATAAAGCTAAAGTAATTAAAACAGGGTGGTACTATTACAAGGAAAGACAAAACATAACAGAACAAAGCAAAGTCCAGAAACTAAACCATAACTATATGGTCAATTGACTTATCACATAGAAGACACTGCAATAAAGGAAAGAAGTCTTCAAAAAAGGGTGCTAGGTAATTTAGATATCCCTGCAAGGTAAAAGGAATAAAATGATGATCCTCATCTCACATAATACAGAAAAATTCCACATGGTCTATAGATCTAAACATAAAAGATAAAAGAATAAAGCTTTCATTAAAATATGTACACAAACATGCATATACACACAGAGAGAGAAAACTATCTTCATGTCAATGTACTGGGCAATTTTCTAAAGAAAAGGACATACTCGGTATATTAAAAAGTTGTATTCATCAAAACATAACTTTAAAAAAGTAAAAGGCAAGCCACAGAAAAGTTATTTGCAATAAATATATGCAACAAAGGAATACATGAATAACTCTTACAAGTTACTAAGAAAAAGATAATTCACAGAAAAATGGGCAAAGACCACAACAAGCATTGCACAAATATGGTATCAAAATGATTAATAATGAAAAGGAGTCCAACTCCAGTAGCAACCACAGAAAGGCAACTTATAACCACATGCGATATTATTATACACTCACCGAAGTTCCAAATTTAAGAGACTGATGGTACCAACTGTTAGTGATCACGTGAAATAATGGGAATGCTCATACATTGCTGGTGAGAATTTAAACTAGTACAACTACTTTGGAAAACTGCTTGGCTGTACATAGTATAGCTAATTCTACTTTGGAGTATATATCCAACATAAATAAGTACAAAAATAAATTTTTTTCTAAAAGTAGAATTAATCATAATAGGCAAAAAATAAGAATAACCTAAATGTTCATCAATGGTAGGATAAATGAATTTGGGTACTGGTGGATGTTTATACAATGAAAATACTATATAGTTTTAAGAATCCCAAATAAAAGCAGGAAAAAAAAAAAGACAAGAATCAGATATATTTCTACACAACAGAAGGTGAATGATTCTTACACACATGCAAATAATGTAATAGCAAAAAATTATTTAAGTATGACTTGATTATATAAATTTAAAAACTTTCTCTGGACATTATCCTGTTCCAGACATGTCTTGTTTATGCTATAAGAAGTTGTTAGAATGGTTATTTTGGGGCAATGGGTGTGACCAGAAGGGAGCTCAGAGGAGAGATACTAGGGCAGTATTTTGCTCCTTAATCTGGTTGCTAGTTTATAGTACTGTTTTGTTTGTGAAAATCCTACAAGTGTATACTTATCATATGTCTACTTTAATGAATACAGGTTGACCACTCCAAATCAGAAAACAGGAAATGCCCCAAATCAGAAAATTTTTGAGTGCCAACATGATGCTCAAAGGAAATGTCCACTGGAACATTTTGGATTTTGAACTTTCTGAATTTTGGATGCTAAACTCAAATAATGCAAACATTTCAAAATCTAAAAAAATCCAAACTCCAAAACACTTCTGGTTCCAAGCCTTTCAGAGAAAAAGTACTTTATATATATTATAATCTAATTTAAAATTTTTAAAAATAAGCAACGTGACCCAAATTGACAGAAGTTAGGACAGTAGCTACTTTTGAGAAAGGATCAGTAGTGATTTGGAGATGTCATGATGTCTGTGCAATGCTGATGAAGCATCACAATAGTTAATTATTTACCAGGGAGGTGGGGTTATTTTTTGTTCTGAATTTTTTAAAAAAGAGACAAGATCATTTCATGTATTTTCTCCTTTCAAGATAAAATTTAGCACCTTCTCACCCTTTTTAAAAGTAAAGCTGAAAAATCATCTAAACTATTGCTGTTTAAATGTCCACAGACTGGACTGTAACAAGGTAAGTATAAAAGCAGGAACACTTAGGCACTTTCAGAGAAATGTAACATTGCTGGGCCATTCTGGATGCATTTTACACCACTATCAGTCCACAATGGACTGGAGGAAAAAAACTGGTCCTTGCATGATGAATAATTTGAGAATAAACTAGCTAACAACTGAGGTGGTGGTGATAGGAGTAGGAGGTGTGTGAGAAGGGCATGAGCAAGGTTTCCTAGGACTACATCTTACAAAAAGAAAAACTATTAAAAATAAAACCTTGTTGACTGGGCATGGTGGCTCACACCTATAATCCCAGCACTTTGGGAGGCCAAGGCGGGTAGATCATGAGGTCAAGAGATTGAGACCATCCTGGCCAACATGGTGAAAGCTCGTCTCTACTAAAAATAAAAAATTAGCCGGGAGTGGTGACACGTGCCTGTAGTCCCGGCTATTTAGGAGACTGAGGCAGGAGAATCATTTGAACCCAGGAGGAAGAAGTTGCAGTGAGCCAAGATTGTGCCACCGCACTCCAGCCTGGCAACAGTGGGAGACTGTCTCAAAAAAAAAGAGAGAGATCTTGCTTAAAAAGTAAGCATTAAAAAAGGAAAAAAAAAAAAAAATTAAAGCTGCATTTAACTATATCGAGACTCTTGTTTATAATCTTTTCTCACAAAGTGGCACTTACAGAAAAATAATCCCTCATATTTCTCTATTACTAGTTCAAATGAAACTAGTCAATGTCACCAATTAATGTCATCCTGCACAGAAGTATATGACTCACAAAAATGATGTTCTTTTTTTCTGAGATGGAGTCTCGCACTGTCACCCAGGCTGGAGTGCAAGGCATGATCTCGGCTCACTGCAACCTCTGCCTCCCGAGTTTAAGCAATTCTCCTGCCTTAGCCTCCTAAGTAGCTGGGATTATAGGCACATGCCACACCATGCCTGGCTAATTTTGTTTTTTGTATCTTTAGTAAAGACGGGGTTTCATCATGTTGGCCAAGCTGGTCTCGAACTCCTGACCTTGTGATCCACCTGCCTCAGTCTCCCCAAGTGTTAGGATTATAGGCATGAGCCACCGTGCCCGACAACAAATGATTTTCAAAAGCAAAACAAAACTTTTAGCCTGTATACCAGTGATGAGAAATAAATTGAGCTAACTTAAACACTAGCGAGTAGAAAAACAAATAAAAGAAGCTAGTTTATTCACTCAGAAACTTTCAATGAACAAAAGTGTGAAACCAACAAAAAAGGGTCAATAAACAGTCTTTTTTTTTTTTTTTTTAAGACAGGGTCTCTCTCTGTCACCAAGCTGGAATTCTATGGCACCATCACGGCTCACTGCAGTCTCAAATTTCTGGGCTTAAGTGATTCTCCCACCTTGGCCTCTCAACGTGCTGAGACTACAGTTGTGGAACACCAAAACCAGCCTATAAACAATCTTGATCTTCCTAGCATCTGGCTATAAAAATTTGAAGAGTCATCAGTCATAGTCTCTGATCTATACCTCAATTTTCCTAAGAAACTTTGTGCATAACAATATCCTGTAAATAATAAGACTATTATTAAAGGTTAACATATGATCCAAATTTCTTTCCCTCCACAAACCCCTCTCCCAGTCAAATTTATCTTTTTATGGCTTCCTGAAAACACTATACACATTCGCACGTTCTTGCCTTTATAGATGTTTTCTTTCCATAATACATCCTGTCTTCCCTAGAGATTAAACTCTCTAGAGAAGAACAGTATCTTAGAACTTTTATAGCTAATACTTAGTAACCCAGGCAAAGTTAACTTAGTATCCCTTTTCTAATGCGGTCATAACATGATAAATATAAACACATGATTTATGAAGTTATGTGCTAATTATCTACTTATTTTTCTATTCCTCTAAATATGTAGAGACAACTTTAAGGGTGGGGCCGACACCTCATTCAAATTTGTTTCCGAAGTACCTGGCAAATACTACAGACTGAAGAAGGCAGGAGTGTAAAAAGTAGTTTATTTGCTTGTTTATTCGTTCATTTTTGGAGACAGGGTCTCTGTCATCTAGGCTGGAATGCAGTGGTGCCACTTATAGGACACTGTAGCCTCGAACTCCTGGCCTCAAGCAATTCTCCAGCCTCAGTCTACCAAGCAGCTGGGACTACAGGCACACACCACCACACCTGGCTAATTTTACTTTTTATAGAGACAGGAGTCTCACTATGTTGCTCAGGCTGGTCTCAAACTCCTGGGCTCAAGTGATCCTCCACCTTGGCCTTCCAAAGTGCTGGGATTATAGGTGTGAGCTACCATACCAGGCCTAACAAGTAGTTTAAACAGAGATATTACTTTGACTGTTATAAATGAACCAATGGCTTAACCAATACTTTTCAGGATTATAATTATCCTCTAATGTGGACTGCTCAACAGATTAAAACAATTCTTAGCACACTTTTTTATCTAATTAGAAACAAAAATGCTTGCTTCTATATAAACATATAAAAGATTAACAAATTCTGATCAAAAGATCAATACTTACTATGATTTTATGTTAAAAAAAATTTAACAAAAACCCAAACAGTAATCTAAAAAAAAATTTTTTTTTTTTTTTGAGGTGGAGTCTCACTCTATAACCCAGGCTGAAGTGCAATGGTGCAATCTGGTTCACCGCAACCTCCGCCTCCTGGGTTCAAGTAATTCTCTTGCCTCAGCCTCCCAAGTAGCTGGGATTACAGGCATGCACCACCATACCTGGGTAATTTTTGTATTTTTAATAGAGACAGAGTTTCACCATGTTGGCCAGGCTGGTCTTCAACTGCTGACCTCAGGTAATCTGCACTTCTGGGCCTCCCAAAGTGCTGGGATTATAGGCGTGAGCCACCGCACCTGGCCAATACATTATTTGTTTAAAGCTTAATTTACGTGTTTTCAGAAAAACTAAAACAAAATTTAGGCTGGGTGTAATGGCTCATACCTGTAATCTCAGCACTTTGGGAGGCCGAGGCAGGCAGATCACTTGAGGTCAGGAGCTCAAGACCAGCCTGGCCAACATGGCAAAATCATGGCTCTACTAAAAATACAACAATCAGCTGGGTATGGTGGTGCACACCTGTAGTCCCAGCTACGGGGGGAAGCTGAGACAGGAGAATTGCTGGCACCCAGAAGTGAGGCTGCAGTAATCCGAGACTGTGCCACTCACTGCACTCCAGCCTGGGCGACAGAGCAAGATTCTGTCTCAAAAAATAAATAAAATAAATACAACAAACAAATTTTAGAACTTGAGGCTTATCAGTCAGTTTTACATAGCTCACTAAAGCAGTTTTGCGTTGCTGGATATTTACATACTGCTCACTAAGTTTAAGTCAAAAGGTACTACTTTCCACAACATTACAGCATGGAGAATTTTCCATTTCAATGGATGATTATAATGTTGAACGAGGTCAAAAAGATACAGACTATTAATATTAGATGCATTTGAGTTAAAAGTTTTAGTAAATAATCTCTGACTTAAATTCTTATTTTCTCCCAAAGACATTTAATGGGCCCCTATTAAGTATTAGGGAGATAACAGAAACTGAAGCACTGATAACAAAATTGAAACTTAAGAGCCATATATAGCTGAAGAATTGATTGTTGAAGGAATGATAACAATTGAAGTTTCCAAAATGATTTTAGTCTTTAGAAAGTTACATTTCTCTTGAAGGAGAGTTTTTATTCTAACAGGCCTTTCTTTAGAGGTAATAGATCCTTTTTAGTTCTAAGTATCTTCCTCCCACACCAAGTACAATTTACTCCAAACTAGGCAGGTGGAGTTTCCTGATTACATTCAGAGTCCCTTGGCCTAAATGAGAAAGGCCACACCTGAACACTTTCCTTGCTTCTGGGTACCCTGACTATCCAAAGCCCTAACAGTGTAGCCATCCTTAACATAAGACAGAGCTAAAACCTCCAATTCAGCCACCAATCATAACTCCAGAAGAAAACAGAACATCTCCAAAAGGTCTCTCTCCATCTAAGTTAACTAGCCAAAAAAGGTTTTGCTTCCAGTATACTTTTACAAGGAGACATAATCATCCCCATTCGGTAACTTAACACACATATAAATGTTAGAAGGTAGATAGGTTTATGGTATTTTAAATAACTCCAGACACAATATATATCAAATTCCTGATTTAAAGTAGTTCTGAACAAGCAGTACAATTAACATTAATCCACACTAGAGGAAACAGTGATTCCTTACAGAGAAAAGTATATTTCATGTAACTGATATCATTCTTAAGACATTTTAAAAGCAGACCAAAATCTAACAAAACTTTTTCTATCACAAGATAAAAATAATAGTCCTACAGTTGCTTCATAATGCAGTATTTTATTTTGGGGAATAGGCAGAGACTTCACTTAGCTATGATCATAAAAAAGCAATATAAATAGTTGATTTCAGTATTTGTTTTTCTGCAGTTATTATTCCACCTTACCTTGATTTGGAATTCCATAAAACTCTTCTCTGAACATTGTGTTTCCTGTCTGAAAACTAGAAACCAAAACTAGAGTTCTTCCACTTTACATAGAAATCAATAAACTAGTTTTAATATTGGACTGAATTTCAAACTTCTATTCTCTGTTCCTATTGGGCTGAAAGGTGTACATATATCAAGAAAGTTTCTATCGATTTTCAACTAGAAGTATCAGTTTTGCTGTCAGAGCTCTTTATTTTTGTACATAAAAGGAAGTGGGTTTTGATACTATCTCAGTGTTCTTCCTGTCTTACAATGCATTTGAAATAAAGTGATACCAGACTAAGAGTAAAAGCCCTAAATAAGAAGAAGTAATAGGCACAATTAGCTTGCTTTACCTTTATTGATAACTAAGATTTAGAACTGCTTTGCTGCATGCTCACTGCTGGTTACACATGTCACTTTAATTTGCACTGGACTACAAAAACATTCATAAATGTATAACATATACCTAAAAATTATATGGTATCTATGTCATATGTATGATTCATAAATGATAGATGCATATTCTATGAGACTAAATAATTCTTCATTATTGGTACCTTGGCATTCATTCATTCTTGAGAATATCAGAGCTACTTAAATAAACATGAATTACATGTGACATGTGCACCTCTCACCCCACCTTCCAGATATCACAGTCAATTTTCCTCTCAGCTTTAGACTACCTACAACCAGAAAAGAGCTTTACAGAACAACTCATTTTACTGTAAACCAAGGAAAAATAATCGATATTATGATAATTTCTGGAAAAGGAACAAAGGAAAGGCAGCTCATAAACAATTGGACCCAACATTCAATTTGACATTACCTTGCTGTTCATGTATTCTATTATTATGCAGAGTGTGGGGCAAGTTTAAGCTACTCATATCTATCTATCTGGCTACTGGCAATAGGGTTCTATGGTTATTTCTTGTGACTTCCTATATCTTAATATATACATCTCAAATTCTTAGAGATAGTCATTAATAACCATTAGTTTTTTGGTTTTTGGGTTTTTTTTTTTTTTTGAGGCAGAGTCTTTCTCTTTTGCCAGGCTGGAGTGCAGTGGCACAATCTCAGCTCACTGTAATCTCTGCCCCCTGGATTCAAGTGATTCCCCTGCCTCAGCCTCCTGAGTAGCTGAGACTACATACAGGCAAGTGCCACCATGCCCGGCTAATTTTTTGTATTTTAGTAGAGATGGGGTTTCACCACGGCCAGGATGATCTTGATCTCCTAACCTCAGGATCCGCCTGCCTCAGCCTCCCAAAGTGCTGGGATTACAGGCATGAGAAACCGCACCCAGCAATAACCATTAGTTCTAAGCAGAAGAAATAGAGATACCACAGCCACTATTCAAAGAGCAGCATATGTGGCTCTTGAAAAAGCAAGGGCCCCAACTATATTCCCATTTTACTAGACTGTCTTTCTTTAATATTGATTTCCCTGTCCCAATCCCATCCAGAAAACATGAATTTTGCTAATTGCTTCCCTTATCTGATGACCTGGCTCAGTTCCTAATCTTAGATCTGCAATTCCAAACTTCAAAGGAAAAGCTTAAAATGGGGAGAATGAACACTTGTGAAAACAAGGGAAAAAATCAGAATAAAAGAATAAAATAAGGAGAAGCAGGGGATAGACAGAAAGAGCCCTTTACACTTTTGGATTCTTTCAAAAATAGGTGCTTAGTGGACCCCAGGGAATTCGGGGCTCTGAACCATACCTCCTTTCATTATTGACAGGGATTACTTTAAAAACATATATCAACAATACTAGTCAGAAGCACCCTCTTTCTCTTGCTTTCATTCCCTTTATTCCTAACAATTCAGATCTGGGTAGCTAAGTGGTTATCATCTTAAGCTAAGATTCTCTGATTACAAAGTTCGCTCAAATTATGTATGTAGTAGCTATAGCAGAGAGCACAGATGAGGCCATCAATTATCTCAATTCTTTCCAGGAGTAGCAAGAACATTAACAGAGGGATGATAATGAATCAGAACTATTTTTCTAACATAGGCATATTAACTGTTCTGAAGGGACTTAAATGAATGAGTCTAGTATTCCAGCATAACCTGAGCTAGCTAGCTCCAAAGACAACTTACCTATCATCACTCAAATCTAAGAGGATATTCAAGCTAGGAAAAGCATGAATGTCTGTTTTGCTCTGGAACATAACTATTATCAGTCCTTGTGAAAGAATCATCAAGAGTTGGTTTAAAATTTGCCTTGTTATATACAGCTAAAATTATAAATATTGAGATAAAAAAGATTTGCCCACTTTGAATAGACTCCGACAAGAAGCTACAGAATAATTAGCAGGAATAAATAGTAATTCATATCCTAAACTAGAAAATCCATTCCAGGGAAGCTGCAGCAACATACATTACTGCCTAAAGAAAGCTTTTCGAGTGAGCTATGAAGTAGACACCAAAGGGAATGAGAGCAAAGACCAGCAGACTAAATTCGGTGTTTCCTAGTAGAAACAAAAAGCATTCTTTTCCTAAGGAGGGTTGTTAGCGCATTAAGGGCTCAAAATTTAGAATACAGGATTACAGAGGCAAGTAAAATAAAAGCATCCTAAAAAGGCTATGAATGACTTAAGACCTAAGAACAAATCCAGGTAAAACCTAGAACATTGTCTGGTGTGGTACCCACTATCCTCATGTGGCTATTTAAACTTAAAATTAAATTCCTAACTAGAAATCCACAGGTAAAAAACAAAGCAAATCCAGATACAGGTCTCATACCCTTCACATAAAATTAACTCAAAATGGATGACAGATTTAAATAAAAATGAACATTTCTAAAACCCCTAGAACATACCATACCATACCATACCATATTAAAGAAAATTTAGGGGTTTTGTGATGACTTTTAGATACAAGACCAAAGACACAGTTCACAAAAGAAAAAAACTTGATACACTAGACTTCATTAAAAATTTTTGATCTGTGAAAGAAACTGCCAAGAAAATAAAAAGACAAGACAGCCTTGGGGTGGTAGCTTGGCGGGTTGTGGTGGCTTGGTGGGTTGTGGTGGCGTGGCAGGTTGTGGTGGCTCAAGCCTGGAATGTAATGCCAGCACTTTGGGAGGCCAAGGAGGGCAAATCACAAGGTCAGGAGTTCGAGACCAGCCTGGCCAACAGGGTGAAAACCCATCTCTACTAAAAATACAAAAATCAGCTAGGCGTCGGGGCAGGCGCCTATAATCTCAGCTACTCAGGAGGCTGAGGCAGGAGAATCACTTGAACACAGGAGGCGGAGGCTGCAGTGAGCCAAGATGGCACCACTGCACTCCAGCCTGGGGCAACAGTGCGAGACTATGTCTCCAAAAAAAAAAAACAAGACACAGAAAATATTTGTAAGATATATGATAAAGGACTGTTACTCAAAATATGCAAAGAACTCTTAAAGCTCAACAATTAAGAAAACAAACAACCTAATTTTAAAATAAGCCAAAGACCCGATGAGACTTCTCACCAAAGAAGATATGTAGACTGCAAATAAGCAAATGAAAAGGTGCTCCACAACATATGTCACTGGAGAAATGCAAATTAAAACAATAATGAGATACTATTAAACACCTATCAGAAAGGCCAAAATCTAGAACAATGACCACACCAAATGCTGATGAGGACATGAAGCAACAGGAACTGATCCACTGCTGGTGGAAATGCAAAATGGTACACTCACTTTGGAAGACAGTTTGGAAGTTTCTACAAAACTAAACATACTCTTAACCATACGATCCAGCAGTCACACTCCTTGGTATTTACCCGTAGGTGCTGAAAACTTAGGCACATACAAAATCTGCACACAGATGTTTAAAGCAGCTTTATTCATAATTGCCAAAACTTGGAAACAACCAAGATGTCCTTCAGTAGGTGCATGGATAAACAAACTGTGGCACACCTAGACAATGGAAAGAAAGGATCTATTGCAAACGAATACTAGAACAGAAAACCAAATACCGTAAATAGGAGTTCAATGATGAGAATACATGACACATAGAGGGGAACAACACACACTGGGGTCTTTCACATGGTGGAGTTGGGGAGGAGAGAGAGAAACAGGAAAAATAACTAGTGGTTACTAGGCTTAATTCCTGTGTGATGAAATAATCTGCACAACAAACACCCATGGCACAGGTTTACCTATGTAACAAACCTGCACTTGTACCCCTGAACTTAAAATTAAAGTTAAAACAAAAGAGAAAGAAATGACTTATCAAGCCATGAAAACACAGAGGAACCTTAAATGCATGTTACTAAACGAAAGCCAATCTGAAAAGGTTCCAACTATATGATATTATGGAAAACGTAAAACTATGGAAGCAGTAAAATGTCAGTGGTTGTCAGGCTAGGCACAGTAGCTCAGGCCTGTAATCACAGCACTTTGGGAGGCCAAGGCAGGTGGATCACCTCAGGTCAGGAGTTCGAGACCAGTTTGACCAACATGGTGAAACCCTGCCTCTACTAAAACTACAAAATTAGCCAGACATGGTGGTGGGCGCCTGTAATCCCAGCAACTTAGGCGGCTGAGGCAGGATAATCGTTTGAACCCAGGAGGCAGAAGTTGCAGTGAGCTGAGACTGCTCCATGGCACTCCAGCCAGGGCCACAAGAGCAAAACTCCATCTTAAAAATAAAATTAAAAAAAAAGTCAATGGTTGTCAAGGGTTTAGAGGAAGGAAGGGATGTAAAGCTGGAGCACAGATTTTAGGGCAATGAAACTATTCTGTTTGATACTATAATGGTGAATACACACCATCATACATTTGTTCAAAGCCATAGGATGTATCTCCCAAGAGTAAATTCTAATGTAAACCATGGACTCTGATGGGTGATGATTTGCCAATGTAGGTTCATCAGTTGTAACAAATATACCACTCTGGTGGAGAATGTGGGTAGTGGGAAAGACTGTGCATGTAGCGAGAGAAAGGGTACATGGTAAATCTCTGTACCTTCCTCTCAATTTTGTTGTGAACCTGAAAATGCTCTCTAAAAGAAAGCATTTTTTATTTTTTAAATTCCTTGGTCATAATAACCATATTTCAAGTGTTCAGCAGGCCCATGTAGCTAGTGACTACTGTGTTGTGCTGGACATAAAGACATAAATGTCTCCATCATTGCAGAAAACTCTCCTAGATCAGACTGTTATACAGGGTACGGGAAAGTGACTCACTGACCTGGGGTTTGGGAAAAGAGAAATTACTAACAATGGCATTTGTCCTACAGCATTTAGTACTTTGATGAAGGATCAGGTGGATTTACCTTTCCTTTTCCACCTGCTCTTTTTTCCCTCCTTGTTGCTGCCACCATCACTGCTGCTGCTGCTGTTCTCAGAACTCTGGGAATCTGACTGACCATCACTGCTTTCTTCTGAACCTTCTGATAGTTCTTTCACCCCATCCGGCACATCTTTCTGAAAATGTAGGCATCCAATTAGGATTAATCATTACCATTTCAGCAAATAAAAATTAAATTTCTGATACGCAATGTTGCAACTTAATCGCACTGATTAATTTTTGTTACTATAGGATTCAGTAGCAGAACCAGCAATATTTTCTGAATTCCTGTCATCTCTTTGAGGCAAATAAGCTCATGTTTCCAATTATATCCAAAGATAGAAACTATATACAACAGTCATATGCAGGCACAACAGAGGTTTAAATTAGACAAATACTGGGTAAATGATGATAATAGTCTAAGGTAAATGATGATAATAGTCTAAGTTTTAAAAACTACATAGTAATTTTATTGGCTGGGTGTGATGGCTCATGCCTGTAATGCTAACACATTGGGTGGCTGAGGCAGGAAGACTGCTTGAGCCCAGGAGTTCAAGACCAGCTTAGGCAACATGGTGAAACCCCATCTCTACAAAAAAAAAATTAGCTGGGCATGGTGGCATGTTCCTGTAGTTCCAGCTACTTGGGAGGTTGAGGTGGGAGGACTAAGCCCATGAGTTTGGGACCAATCTGGGCTGGGACCAATCTGGGCAACACGGTGAAACCCTGTCTCTACAAAAAAAAAAAAAAAAAAAAAAAAAAAAAAAAAAAAAATTAGCCAGGTATAGTGGGCACCTGTGGTCCCAGCTACTCAGGAGGCTGAGTTGGGAGGACTGCCTGAACCCAGGGAGTTTGAGGCGGTAGTGAGCTGTGATTGCACTACTGCACTCCAGCATGGGTAACATACTGAGATCCTGTCTCAAAAAACGAAATAAAATAATTGTATTAAATATATGTATGTCCATGTGGGTATGTGTATAAGTACCATTACATAACTCTGAATTCAACTACAGAATAACAGTCTAGACAGCAAGAGATAGTGCATTATTTGAATCTCACTGGTTCCTGAATATTGGTTAGTAAGTAGCAAGAATTAAATAAAAAAAGAAATCTTTTTTTAAATTTGTCTGTCTCCTTCCTGACAGACAAAAGAAAAAGAAAGAAATCATTTAACAAATCATATGAAACTCTTTGGTTTCTGCACTTAGATAGAGGGAATGCTAATCAGAAAGGATAACTGTGTCAGCTTAGTATGTGAGAGAGGTAACAGAACGGTTCCAAGAACAAAGACTAGAGAACAAGATTTCCTGGCTTTACCCTCTCCTAATTGTGCAGCCTCAGTTAAAATCTTAACCTTTCCTGCTTCAGTTTCCCCATCTATAAGGTGGGGATAATAGTACCTACCTTAAAAGATCATTAATCTATTAGCTCAAGTTAAATAAGCTAATAAATGTAAAATGCTTAGAATCATGCCCAATCTAAGAGGTCAAAAATATTAGCTATTATGTATTTACATAATATATATAAAAATACACATGTATGGCTAAACACAATAGTGTTTGTGCTTTTTTCTTTTTTCTTTTGGGAGACAGGGTCGCACTTTGTCACCTAGGCTGGAATGCAGTAGTGCGATCACACCTCACTGTAGCCTTGACCTCCCAGGCTCAAGGAATCTTCCCGCCTCAGCCTCCGGAGTAGCTGGGACTACAGGTGTGTACCACCATACCTGGCTAATTTTTTAAAATTTTTATACAAATGGGGTCCTACTATGTTGCCCAGACGGGTCCTGGGCTTGAACTCCTGAGCTTAAGCAATCCTCTTGCCTTGGCCTCTCAAAGTGCTGGTATTACAGGCATGAGCCACTGCGCCTAGCCTGTGAATATTATTTCTAAGTCAAAAACTATGGATGGTTCTTTTTTCCTCCAGTATTTTATTTTCCCACATTGTTTTAATAATCAGATAAAAAATAATTCTGACAGACACAAAAATGTGATCCTCCAACACAAAACTGATATCTATATGACACTGCAGACAAGACTATAAACTTTGATCTAGGTAAGTTAGCTGTTTTTCATTTAAGTTTATGTCCTAGTGCCATTTCTCTCTGAGTCATCTCTTACGTTATACACTTTTTTAAAATACACACCCCATATTTTTCTATTCTTTCCTTCAAAATGCAGGACAGCTTTTATAGAATTAGTTGCCAGCCAGACATCTTGACTTGTAGGTTGAACAAGTATCTGAAACATAAATATAATTATCTTCTTTTCTTAAAATTTGTGATCCATACAGGATCAATTGCTCATGTCCCAATTTCTAGAATCATTTCAGTCCTTTTTACCCATTCCAAATGCCACATATTCTATTTCTTCCTCTAATGACCCTTGTCTCCATCTCTTTTACTTGTCTCTTAATTCAGGCCCTGAGTATTTCTTCCAACCAACCATAACCACCTTTTTGACAAATGTTCCTGCTTCACCCTTCAATCTCTGAATTTTCCTCTTAAACTTGGATTTTATCATGCTTTCTTTCCAGAAAAACCTGTGACATCTGCCAACCCCCAACCCACACACACACTGCTCAGTCAGGTTTTGTTTTTATTTTCTTTTTGTTTTGTTTTCTTTGCTCAGCCAGGTTTTCAAAGGCCTCCAATGTTTGAGCTCTCTACCTGATGTTTACCACACCGGCACGCAAAGATTATGGTCTTATCACTCCAGTTTACTTTCAAGGCCACTCTGAATCTTTCCAACTGTTGTGCCCTTGCTTAAGCTATTCCCATGTCCTGGAAGGCCTTTCTTATTACTTATCTAACAAAGTCCAGCTCAAATCTTATATGTTAACAACAACAAAAAAACTTCTATATTCCTTTATTCAAAATTAATTCTTATTTTTCTATATTATT
This sequence comes from Saimiri boliviensis, assembly GCF_048565385.1. Classification (NCBI taxonomy): domain Eukaryota; kingdom Metazoa; phylum Chordata; class Mammalia; order Primates; family Cebidae; genus Saimiri; species Saimiri boliviensis. The sequence goes on from NC_133449.1 coordinate 25,319,412, forward strand.
TTTTAAAACACAGAACATTTTGAGAGTATGCAGTTATTTTAGAAACCATAATATGAGCTTCAAGAGATCAGGGCCACAGCTTAACCCTCTTTACAGCCTCTATAGTGTCCAGCACAGAGGTAATATCAGGATATCGTTTGAAATATATATATTTGGTTCCTGATACAGTTCCTGACTTACAGCTCTTTTTAGCTCTTATAATTTCCTAAGCAATAGTGTTACTAGTAGAATCTTTTGCTCTCATATTTGGTCTTTGACCCCAGTTCCCAACACAGAGTTCCTAAGACCTCTGCAATTTCCTGAGTGAAAGGAGTATCTGATACAGCTCCTATATCCCTTGGAACTTCCTGAGTGATAGGAGCATCTTTTGCTACTCTTGGTGAGCTACTGCATGGTCTCAAGATGGGGGCTGGTTTCCAGGGGAACCAACTATGTGACTAGAGGGTTAGAACTTTCATCCACTCCACAATCTCAGGGAGGCAGGAAGCTGAAGGTTGAACTGATCACCAATGGCCAATAATTTAATCAATCGTGTCTATGTATTTTGGCTTTCACAAAAATGCGAAGGATTGGGTTCTGAGAGCTTTCAGATTTAGTTGATCATAGCTGGGTGTGGTGGCTCAATGCCTGTAATCTCAGCACTTTGAGAGGCTAAGGCAGGCAGATCACCAGACGTCAGAAGTTCGACACCAGCCCAGCCAACATGGCAAAACCCTGTCTCTACTAAAAATACAAAAAATTAGCCGTCTGAGGTGGCGGGCACCTGTAATCTCAGCTACTCCAGAGGCTAAGGCAGGAGAATTGCTTCAACCCAGGAGGTGGGGTTGCAGTGAGCTGAGATGGTGCCACTGCATTCCAGCCTGGGTGACAGAGCCAGACTCCATCTCAAAATAAGTAAATAAGTAAATAAATAAAAAAAAAATAAAAGATTTAGCTGGGCTGTGCGTGGTGGCTCAAGCCTGTAATCCCAGCACTTTGGGAGGCCAAGGCGAGTGGCTCACGAGGTCAAGAGATCGAAACCATCCTGGTCAACATGGTGAAACCCCGTCTCTACTAAAAATACAAAACATTAGCTGGGCATGGTGCCGCGTGCCTGTAATCCCAGCTACTCAGGAGGCTGAGGCAGGAGAATTGCCTGAACCCAGGAGGAGGAGGTTGTGGTGAGCCCAGATCGCGCCATTGCACTCCAGCCTGGGTAACAAGAGCGAGACTCTGTCTCCAAAAAAAAAAAAAAAAAAAAAAGATTTGGCTGACCACACGGAGATTCCTGGAGGGTGGCAAGCCCGGGAAGCTCTGTGTACATTCCTACAAACCTCACACTAAGCATCTTATCCATCTGGCCATTCATCTGTATCTACTCTAATATCCTTTATAATAAATGGGTAAATGTAAGCAAAGCATTTTCCTGAGTTTAGTGAGCCCTTCTAGCAAATTAATCAAACCCAAGGAGGGAACCCCAACTATAACTAGACAGTCAGAAGTACAGGTCACAACGTGGTACTTGCAACAACTGGCATCTGAAGGGGATGAGAGGGTGCCAAGCCCTCAACCTGTGGAATGTGACACTGTCTCCAGATAGACAGCCAGCCAGCATCAGAATGAAGCTGAATTAGAGCAGCAGTCCCCAACCTTTTTGCACCAGCGACAGGTGTTGTGGAAAACAATTTTTTCACAGAAGGGTGGGGAGTTGGGGTGGGTGGTTTCAGATGAAACTATTCCACCTCAGGTCATCAGGCATTAGATGCTCATACAGAATGCACAACCAAGATCCCTCATACATGCAGTTCATAATAGGGTTCACACTCCTATGAAAATCTAATGCCGCCACTGATCTTACAGGAGGCAGAACTTAGGCAGTCATGCTTACCTGCCCACCAATCACCTCCAGCTGTGCAGCCAGGTTCCTAACGGGCCACACACTGGAACTCTAATTATTGAAGGACAACAACCTAATGTCTGCTGGAGAACTGCTTGGTATGTGAGGAGAAATCTCCACTCATCTGGTGTTAGAAGTACTGTACTTAATGGTGGATGGGAATAAGAAAAACACTTTGGTTTTCCTTTCCCCCTATCTCTACTATAGAATAAGCATTTAATAAATTTTGTAAACAGTATGGAAGGTCTAGAACAGCTAAAACCGAAAAGAAATACAGAAAGTTTAATGTGAGAATAAAACCCTGTAACCCTATGAAGTTCAACCAAGTACGTATATAAAAAGGAGAAAGGGAGAGAGGGAGGGAGGTTAGATCTTTTTAACGTTAGGGTTCCACACAACCACTGGGCATAGTGATGACTACAGCTCAAAGCTAAAAAGGTAACACATATATAAATGGACACAGTCACTGCCTGCCAAGCATTCATTCCCCTCCAGCTGATAAATTTCCTTTGGAGAAAATCCTCTCTCCTCAATTCACCCGGCTTGAGCAAGATTAATTTCAACCATATCTACAGCTGGGCAATCAGAAGACTACATACATTTGACAAGCATGATAACTAAGGTAAACTCACATGTGGGCAAAGCCAAACCAATTAAGCCAAATCAGAATTAAGTCAGAGCCTCCTACTTTAGCTCCTATCTCTTCTCAGATTTACAGCCTGCAGTGTGCAGGTTGAGGGTGAAGTTATGTATGATAAGGAAAGACCCTGACGAAGCCAGAAGAAAGTGGAGACGACAAACCCTGATGATGTCAACTGAGCTCCTGGATCCAGCCTGGGTTTCCTTAGAATTTTCAGTTACATGAGCTAATAAAATGTCTTTGAAACTAGCAAGCTTGTTATGCTAGAAAGAATATGGGCTTGGAAACTCAGTCAGATCTGGGTTCCTGTACTGGTTCTGATACGATATGGGCAACACTGGGCAAGAAAATACAATCTTCTGAACTTTCACTTTCTTCATTATAAAAAAGGAATTAATAACCACAACTGTGAATTGTGGTAGAGAATGAAATGAGAATGTAATGTAAAGCATCTAGGCAGAATGCTCCAAAGTAACAATTATTATACAAATGTTGTGGAGCTCCTTAAAAGGTCACTGGAAGTCATCTGAATTTTCTTTCAAGATAAGATTATCCTAAAGAATAAAAAATAAAGTTATTCTGATCTACCTATAGTTAGCTATAGATTAGTTTTTAAAAATGTACTGGGTGTGAGTTTGAAAATATTACCTCTTTCTGAAAACAAGCTCTTCAAGAACAGAATTCTGTCTCTATGAGTCAAATATTTTTATGTGGTCACCTCCTGGTTTTTCTTTTTAAATGACTCCCCAACAAAATATTTACCTTCAAAGTATATACTCCCATTCTACCTGGAACCTTATAGAAGATGCCCTCTTCACCTCTGGAGTTTGTATGAAGCATTGCATTCAGGCATGCAAGAGGGGAAGTTCCACTGCAAAACAAAAAGACGTGATGAGGAACACAAAGATTAATTTCTGTCTCGAAGTAACACTTACTTAAGATAAAATTAGTCAATACTCCTTTGACTTAAACATGTCTTATGAACAATAAAAAGTCTACCAATTTCTTTAAAAGAGGCTTCCATGGAGAAAATGGATGTAAAAATCATTCCCATGTATCTACAAAATAGTAATTCCTTAATGCTGATCCAGTATCTAACATTTAAGTCAAGAAAAATACAGAAGTATCACAAACATATTTTGTAAACAGTCTATTTTATTTGGTGCAAGCTTTACAAATGTCCAGATGTACAATGAGAAAAAAAGCACACACACAAACACACACAGATTCAAATAAACAATAATAATTTCCGGGGCCGGGCGCGGTGGCTCATGCCTGTAATCCCAGCACTTTGGGAGGCCGAGGCAGGTGGATCACGAGGTCAGGAGATCGAGACCTGCCTGACCAACATGGTGAAACCCTGTCTCTACTAAAAATACAAAAATTAGCCGAGTGTGGTGGTGCGCGCCTATAATCCCAGCTACTAGGGAGGCTGAGGCAGGAGAATCACTTGAACCTGGGAGGCAGAGGTTGCAGTGAGCCGAGAACAAGCCACTGCACTCCAGCCTGGGCAACAGAGTGAGACTCCATCTCAAAAAAAAAACAAAAACAAAAACAAAAACAGTATTAATTCCCCTGCATACTGCTGCACCAGACTGAATCTTGTTGTGAAACTAACATGTTGCCATTGTCTCTTGTATTCGAACCTATCATGAGATCACTTTAAAAGGTATTAAGAGCTGGGTGCAGTGGCTCACGCCTATAATCCCAGCACTTTGGGAGGCTGAGGCAGGCTGATCATGAGGTCAGGAGATCGAGACCATCCTGGCTAACATGGTGAAACCCCGTTTCTACTAAAAATACAAAAAAATTAGCCAGGCATGGTGGCATACGCCTGTGGTCCCAGCTACTACAGAGGCTGCGGCAGGAGAATGGCTTGAACCAGGGAGGCAGAGGTTAAGTGCACCAAGATCGTGCCACTGCACTCCAGCCTGGGTGAAACAGTAAGACTCTGTCTCAAGAAAAGTTATTAAGTAGGCTTCTGAGTATTTATTTTATATGTAGCGACTTGGTTAAATGTTTATTAATTCTAAGATATTTATCATCTTTACTAGAATTTCAGGTGTATAATAACCCATAGAAATTATATACATATATTATTTTCCTAACTGTAATATTTCATTTTTCATTTTCCTGTCTTCTTGTACTTATCTAACAAAACAAAAAGCAATAAAAATTATTAAATGAGTATTCTTGATTTTGTCCCTTCGCTTTTTTTTTGTTTTTTTTCCCCCAGACAGGGTCTCACTCTGTCACCCATGCTGGAGTACAGTGGCACAAACATGGCCCACTGCAGCCTCAACCTCTTGAGCTTGGTATCTTCCCACCTTGTCCTCCCAAAGCGACTAGATTACAGGCATAAGCCACCACGCCTGGCCTGTGCCTTCCTGAAGAGAATAGCACCCAATGTTGGCTTCACCACCCAATGTTGGCTTTTTGTTTAAAATAATGACTCACATATTAAGAGGAAATAGAACTATAACTTAAATGCATGCTTTCTGACATACAACCAAATGGAATCATGTGCATGAAAGAGTGAGTTAGTATAGGCCAGGCATGGTGGCTCATGCCTGTAACCCCAGCACTTTGGGACGACAAGGTGGGTGGATCACCTGAGGTCAAGAGTTCGAGACCATGGAGGTGGAAGTTGCAGTGAGCCAAAATCTCACCACTGCACTCCAGCCTGGGCAACAAAGTAAAACTCCATTTCAAAAAAAAAAAAAAAAAGAGTTCAGTATAAAATATCAAATTATAAACTGACTAGAATAAAATTATATAAAATTTTTATCTCCAATTATTAACCTTTAGTTTTTACATAACAGGAATTACAAAAAGACCAAAAAGTTGGCCTGTCATGGTGGCTCACCCCTATAATCCCAGCACTCTGGGAGGCTAAGGCAGGTGGATCAATTGAGGTCCAGAGTTTGAGACCAGCCTGCCAACATTGTGAAACCCTGTCTCTACTAAAAATACAAAAATCAGCTGGGTGTGGTGGCATGCACCTGTAGTCCCAGCTACTCAGGAGGCTGAGGTAGGAGAATCGCTTGAACCGAAGAGGCAGAGGTTGCAGTGAGTGGAGATCATGCCACTGCATTCCAGCCTGAGCGACAGAGTGAGGCTCAATCTTAAAAACGAAACAAAAAAAAAAGAAGTTGGACAAAAACAAGAGCTTCTAAATAAGAACAGTATTAAAATATAGAACACAAAAGTACAGTTGTAGGAAAAATATTGTTAAAAGTCTGGTGATTAGCATAAGATTAAGAGCTGTAGTAGTATTAGGTTGGTGCAAAACCACAATTAATTTTGCACCAACCAATATTTTAAAATAGTGGTATAATACTTAAAGACAATGTTTGTACATCTAAGGAAAATAACAAAATCATTAGATAAAAGATTATACTTCACAAGAAAAAAATTAGGTAGCAAGCAAACACACAGTTCGTATGGAAGTAATGAAATGGAATCAGTGGTCTAGAGTCTCAGGAGATGTGTGGCATTCTTAGCTTTTAAAAAATTTCTCACAATATCTGAGGTATAAGGCAGCTTAACCCCACAATTCCAGCTCTTTTCCCTCTCAGTTCTCTGTTGACAATACTCAATAACCAAAAATAAGCCTACTAGAAGAGGCTGTTGGATTCTTAGTCTATCTAAAGAGTTCTCTGTTGGGGAGAGCAGGGACATGAGTCCACTGTGTCTTGGAACTGTGAAAGTGTCCAGGGTCAAAAACTACAGTTTCACCCCCACAACACTGGTAAACAGTAACAAAGAAAAGCAAACCCTTTTGCAGAAGAAACTGTTGAGCATTTCCAAATTCGTTTCCACAGTTATGCTTATCTAATTTCGATTTCCATGTTAAAATATATATATAATTCCAATCAGGATCCCAAAGTTTATATCAAATAAATATGTAAAAATTGCCAAGAAATTTCCAGGAAAAAAATGATGGGAGACTTGCTTAACAAGATATTAACATGTACTCTTAACCACTATTACTGAAGCAGTATGTTTCCGAGAGAGAAAAATCACAACATGAATAAGAAAACAGAAAATGCAGAAACAGGTCATAATCAATTTAAAAGATACCATTTGTGTTTAGTAGGAAAAACATGAGGTCATGCCATAGTCCCCTGTAGTTTGACTACCTGATATTTGGGGACAGTACCCAAAAATTTCCTGTGAAACAAAACTTCTACCACTTTTAGTCATGTGGTTGAGAGGGACTTAATACCATGCCCATCCCAGGGGTAAATCTAAACTAGTTTAAATTAATCAGCTTTTACACACACACACACACACAATCTCTCTCTCTCTCTCTCTCTCTCTCTCTCTCTCTCTCTCTCTCCTCTCTCTCTCCTCTCTCTCTCTCTTTCTCTCCCTCCTCCCCTCCCCCTACCCCCTACCCCAAGTCCACAGTAACAGATTCGGGAACAGATGCATGACTTAATCAGAGCCAACTTAATCAGAGCCAACAATCTACGGAGCTATTTACTAGGGCATACGGGGGAAAAAAACTTGTTCTCCAGGGAATCTTCTGAAAGGGATCCTTTCTCTTCCCTTGTGTGGTATTAGGATGCAACGCCTAGAACATTAGTCATTGTGTGACCACAAAGGAAGGATCTAGAATCAGAATGGAACAATACACAAATAGACTGAGGAATGATACAGTACAGACCATAAGGAGAAATCCAACACCAAAAAGGGGCAGACCTGAGAAAAGTCGGGAAGCAATTTTTTTTTGAGACTGTCTCACTCTATCCCCTAAACTGGTGTGCAATGGCATGATCGCAGCTCACTGCAACCTCTGTCTCCTGAGTTCAAGTGATTCTCATGCCTCAGCCTCCCAAGTAGCTGGGATTACAGGTGCCCACCACCACATCAGGCTAATTTTTGTATTTTTAGTAGAGATGGGGTTTTGTCATGTTGGCCAGGCTAGTCTCGAACTCCTGACCTCAGGTGATCTGTCCACCTCAGCCTCCTGAAGTGCTGGGATTACAGGTATGAGCCACAGTGCCCAGCCAAAAATTTTAAAGTAGTATTACTTTTGCCACTGTATCAAGCATTTTGTTTTGATTTTTGGAGAAACTGGTTCTTCAATTCAAAAAGACACTTGTCAATATTCAATATCAGAAGAATCGCACTATTGATTTCTCTTTCTCCCAATCGGCCCCAAAGAGACTACATCGAAGAAGAATGCATTTTAAACCAGTAAGCTGCAGGATGTACATCTAACAGACCTCATTGAAATCTTACCAGAAAATGGGGATTGGGTAGGAAAGAAACTTTAAAAGATCAGCAAACTGCCAGCCCACACACTATGTAGAGGCTGTCACAAACAGAGTGGCCGGGGTGCCGCAAACCCAAAGAAGCAAAGCTTCAAACTAATAAAAAATTTGAACCCTTCCCAACCTCCCTCCCCTACCCCCACTTCCCTCCTTCCCTCCCTCCCTTTCTCTCCCTCTTTCCTTTTTCTTGCTGATTTTATGCAAAGGGCTGGCATTCTGATTGTTCTATTTTCAGATTTAATCCTTATTTTAATAAAGTTTTCAAGCAAAAAAAAATTTTGAAGTTTTGTACGTAGGCTATTCAAGATTTCTCTAGCACTGACTGATATAAGGTACAATGAGACGGTACTTTTAGAGAAAGCAGCTTCAAACCAAGAAAACAAATGATGAGATGAGTTTCATATGGCTAAATCAGTGGCAAAAACATAATCATCTCTCTCTGGCAGGAACGTAATTAAGGGGCAAATGATCCATTCTATAAGCAGTTGGGAGGGGGTGGAGATGGAACAAAAATTTGGTCCCAGAGGTCTTACCATCTTAATTTGGTCACTTTTAATGAAAAAAAGAAAAAACAGAAGTAATATTGCCCAAAGATATCTTAAAGCTGAAAACCTGAGAAGCACATTTTTTTTGTTTTTGTCGTTGTTTGGCTAACTTCTCCTGGAATCACCTTTCTGGTTTGGCTGGTACTTTGTACAGAGCAATGAGGTTTCCCATAGTGGAGTCTTTCCCTGGGCTCTGTTTGGTTCTCAGTAAGGCAGGCCTATACCTTTTCTTCTCCTCTATGGAGAGGGCAATATGCATTGAGCTGAAAAGTTACCTTCCAAAAGTGAGAAAGGAATGGATTGCTGCTTCAAAGCTGTGGAATTATTTGGAATGCTTTAAAAATGATTGCTATAAAACAACAAAAAGGTATTAAAAATGTATATATCACAACATGCTTTTAAAGACATTATTCATTGTGCTCACATTCCCTTAAATGCTGTTGCCAAAGGTGCTCAGCCTCTAGCCCAGCTGGAATCTCTGGGAAGAGGAAGAGACAGTTTGGCAAAAAGAGACACAAGGGAGGAGGGAGCAGTGAAAGGAGAAAGCAGCCTTCCAGTTAAAGATCAGCCCTCAAACTAAAGGTCAGCTTTGGGCAGGCTGGCCTGAGGCGGAGTCAGGGTCAGAGGGAGGAAGAGCAGCAGGGTGGGACTGGGGTGCTCTACATCTCACTCAGGTCAAGCAGAGTCTGGTCCAGCATCATTTGGGTACAGGGTGCTCCTCTTATGGCACATTTTCAGTTTATCTTCCAAGTCATCAGTTGTCTTTTCCAGCCTGGCTACCGATATCTCAGCAAACTCAACACAGGTCTCTGCCTCCTTGAGTTTATCAGTAAGAATATTAATCTATTCCTCATATTTGTCTTCTTTTTGAGAGCACTTTCCTTCAGCAGCACTCAGGCACTTCAGGTTCTGGTCCACCAGTCTGATCTGCACATTCACCTCTTGGCAACGGGACTCTGCCAGCCCAGCTCGTTCCACTGTGTGTTCCAAGTCTCCTTTAATGATAACCAACTTACGAGCCACCTCTTCATACTCCCTATCTGCCTATTCTGCAATAGGCTTAGCCTCTTGGAGTTGGATTTCCTGGAGTTCCATCTTTTCTTCATCTTTTAAGGCCCAGTTTTCAATAACCTTCATACCTCTCTCACTCTCATCCGCAGCTTTTTCCACTTCTTCCAGCTTTTTCAGGGCAGTGGCCAGGCGCTCCTGAGTACAGTCCAGCTCCTCCTCAACCAGCTGGATCCTATGGTCCAACAAGGCCACCTCAGCCTGTTCCTGGGCTGCCTTTCTCCCTCAATTTCTCACTGGAAGCACTCAGCTCTCTCCTCTGAATCATCTGCTTGCTGCTGCAGAACCTGGATCTTGCGCTTCACTGCCTCTATGGTGGTGATCCCAGCCACGGTGCCCACCCAGCTACTGCTCATGCTTCACATCCTGCCTCCTGCAATAGGTGTTGCAGCTGCTTCTCACCATTTTATCAAGTCTTGCCTTGAGCCAGTACTACCTTTGGAATTTTGTTGAGATTTATGTCACAAGAAGCTGAAAAAGTCCTAAATAAAACAGTTTAATAGTGCTAGAGTATCTCATACATCTGGGGGGGGGAAGTGCACACAATATTTAAAAATATATTCCAAATGAACTAAAGGCCAAAGGCAAAATATTAAAGTTTAAAAGAAAACAGTATAACCATCCAGGAACAGTGGCTGATGCCTGTAATCCCAGAGGCTGAGATGGGTGGATCACTTGAGCCCAGGAGTCAAGACCAGCCTGAGCAACCCATCTCTACAAAAAAAAAAAAAAAAAAAAAAAATAGCTGTGCATGGTGGCACATGCCTGTAGTACCAGCTACTTTGGAGGCTGAGACAGGAGAATCACCTGAGCCCAGGAATTTATGGCTGCAGTGAGCCATGATCATACCACTGCACTCTAGGCTGGGCAAGAGAGTGAGACCCTGGCTACACACACACACACACACACACACACACACACACACACACACACATATATCCAAGAAGGCAGAGAAAGCTACATACATATACTTACACGCACACACCGGCAGAGAAAGCTTTCCACCAAAGAGAAAAACCCAAAAACCACAAAACAGAGAAACATATTATATAAAAATAAAAATTTCTACACAGGAAAAAAATACATGCAGCAAAACTACAGAAAATATATGAAGCTAGAATAATTAACTGCAAAACATATGGCAGATAAAAGAATGATTTTTGTATTTTTAGTAGAGACGGGGTTTCACCATGTTGACCAGGATGGTCTCGATCTCTTGACCTCGTGATCCACCCGCCTCAGCCTCCCAAAGTGCTGGGATTACAGGCTTGAGCCACCGCGCCCGGCAAGAAGAGATTCTTTTAGGAAAACAAAGAGCTCATTAGAAAAAAAAAATGGAAAAAGGACATGAAGAAATGATTCATAAACCACAAATGTAAATCACCAATAAGACATCTAAGAAGCAGCTCAAACATAATAGTGGTTATAAAAACACAAACTAAATCAAGATACCATTTATTGGTCAGAGGGAAAGAAATAAAATGATCCAAGTCTTAGTTAAGAGTCTTATACCAGTGTCAATTTCCTGGTTTGATATTATAATATATATTTATACTTATTTATATTTTTTTGATTCAGAGTCCCATTCTGTCGCCCAGGCTGGAGTGCAGTGGTGTGATCTTGGCTTACTGCAACCTCCATCTCCCAGGTTCAAGCGATTCTCCTGCCTCGGCTTCCCAAGTAGCTGGAATTAGAGGCACATACCACCACACCAGCTAATTTTTGTATTTTTAGTAGATGGGTTTCACCGTGTTGGCTAGGCTGGTCTTGAACTCCTGATCTCAGGTGATCCACCCACCTTGGTCTCCCAAAGTACTGGGATTGCAGGCGTCAGCCACTGTGCCCGGCCTGATAGTGTACTATATTTACATAAGACATTGCCATTAAAGGAAGCTGGGTGAAGTGTACATGAGGTACTATTTTTACAACTTCCTGTGAGTCTATAATTATTTTTTTTAAAAAGGCCAGGCATAGTGGCTCACACCTGGCACTCTGGGAGGCTGAGGCGGGTGGATCACCTGAAGGTCAGGAGTTCGAGACCAGCCTGGTGAACATGGTGAAACCCCATCTCTACTAAAAATATAAAAAATTAGCCAGGTGTGGTGGCACATGATTGTAATCCTAGCTACTCAGGAGGTTCAGGCAGGGCAGAGGCTGCAGGGAGCCAAGATCATGCCATTGCACTTCAGCCCAGCCTGGGCAACAAGAATGAAAATTAGTCTCGAAATGACAACATCACAACAAATGGATTAATAAAATCCATTGCTGAGAAGGTTATGGGCAAATGAGCTCTCTTATAGACTACTGGGAGGACAGAAAACTGCTACCTTTTCCTACATTACTCAATTCTGCCTTAAGAAAGTAATACGGAAATATGCATTAAAACTAAAAATATTTAGGACCACTGATGCAACAATTCCACTTGAATCTGTCCTATAAAACCAAGGCCAAAGGACTGAGGGATAAATGTGCAAGGATTTCGTCCATCATTGAAAGCATCAAAGCACTGAAGAATGGTCTCAAAGTCTATTAAGAAGGGGATGTTGCCGGGCGCGGTGGCTCAAGCCTGTAATCCCAGCACTTTGGGAGGCCGAGGCGGGTGGATCACGAGGTCGAGAGATCGAGACCATCCTGGTCAACAAGGTGAAACCCCGTCTCTACTAAAAATACAAAAAGTTAGCTGGGCATGGTGGTGCGTGCCTGTAATCCCAGCTACTTAGGAGGCTGAGGCAGGAGAATTGCCTGAGCCCAGGAGGCGGAGGTTGCGGTGAGCCGAGATCGCGCCATTGCACTCCAGCCTGGGTAACGAGAGCGAAACTCCGTCTCAAAAAAAAAAAAAAAAAGAAGGGGATGTTGACCATGTAATAAAGTAACCAACAAGACAGAAATCAGTACAGCCATGTTGGCTAAAGGAATGCTAAGTTCTAAGAAGCATTTTGTTTAGTCCTTACAATAATCTATGAGGTGAGCAAAATTAATACACCATTTTTACAAATGAAGAAACTATAGGTTTTCAATAGGCTGTTAAACATCACCTTATCACTAAATGGTGAAGCCAAGATTCCAGTAACAAGAAAGAAAAGAGAAACAGAACTGGAAGAGGTGACTTTAAAAAAGAACATATAACCAAGAAAAAAAATTTTTTCAATAATCTACTTGGTAAATTTATCCCAATTAATGGCATTTGGTTCCAATATTAAGTACCTACTCTGTTTAGGGAAGTAAACTAGGATCTGTGGATCCAAAGAGGGAAGTTTTCTCAGCTCAGAATCAAACAGAGAAGATAGACAAGGGAGCAAGCGGCCACACGACACTGTGACCAGTGCTATTAATATAAACACAAGTCCACAATGCCTGATCTAAAACACTTAGGCCAAATGTTTCAGACAGAAGAATTTTTTTTATTTGAAAAAGGTAACATGATATGCCATAAATGATATAACACTGCCATGGAGATTAGGGGCAGCATCCCATAACCAAATGCAACGAAACATTAATACTCACACTAAGTGGGATAGTCTCATGGCACTTCAAGAGAACTGTTGTTGTCAACAAGTTTGGTGCTAAATGTACAAGGAAACTTTGTTTTTCAAGCACTGGGGATACTGTAATTACAGATAAGAGACTGCAAAAGTGTGTACATAAAGTGTTTTAAATCAGAAAGGAAAAAAACAATCTAGTCTAGGTTTAAGTACTTAGAACAACAAATAATAACAAAACAGTCCTTAAAGTAAAACCTATAAAATGAAAGTAAATGGCACACACATCTGGTGAAAAGATATGGCAAAAATAACTATACATTGTCATAATATTTTCCTTGCAAATCTGGATATAATTTTCTTTGAAGAAAACAAAAAAGCTTTGAAACACCCACAAGATATACAGGACACAGTACCATTTAAAACAAAATTTAGGCCGGGCGCGGTGGCTCAAGCCTGTAATCCCAGCACTTTGGGAGGCCGAGGCGGGTGGATCACGAGGTCGAGAGATCGAGACCATCCTGGTCAACATGGTGAAACCCCGTCTCTACTGAAAATACAAAAAAATAGCTGGGCATGGTGGCACGTGCCTGTAATCCCAGCTACTCAGGAGGCTGAGGCAGGAGAATTGCCTGAACCCAGGAGGCGGAGGTTGCGGTGAGCCGAGATCGCGCCATTGCACTCCAGCCTGGGTAACAAGAGCGAAACGCCGTCTCAAAAAAATAAAAAAATAAATAAAAATAAAACAAAATTTAGACATGATCTCAGGAAAATACAGAAAGTTAAAGAATCACGCCGGGCGTGGTGGCTCAAGCCTGTAATCCCAGCACTTTGGGAGGCTGAGGCGGGTGGATCACGAGGTCAAGAGATCAAGACCATCTTGGTCAACATGGTGAAACCCCGTCTCTACTAAAAATACAAAAAATTAGCTGGGCATGGTGGCACGTGCCTGTAATCCCAGCTACTCAGGAGGCTGAGGCAGGAGAATTGCCTGAGCCTAGGAGGTGGAGGCTACAGTGAGCCGAGATCGCGCCATTGCACTCCAGCCTGGGTAACAAGAGCAAAACTCCATCTCAAAAAAAAAAAAAAAAGTTAAAGAATCCTGGCAGAGTTTATTTTAATGAATAATAAAACAAGAGCAGAGAAGCAACACAGGACACACTACCCATGGTGGCTAGAATATATCTTCATGGGAAGGTAGAGCTCCAGAATTCTGTAATTAAATAAAAATGACTGAGTGACTTGAAGAAATAAGACACCATCTGCATGGACAATAAAACCACAGTACTGAGATCAATACCAACTTAAAAGTACAAGTAAATTCAATACGGTAAGTACTAACACCTGAAGCACCTTAAAGATTATTAGTAAGAACCACCTTAAAGATTATCTAACTATCACGAAACAAGTCAGCTTCTAATTTTTCCTGTCCATGCTCAAGAGATTGAGGCTGAAGAGGTAGGGTTATAAAGAAATGGACAAGTGCAGTGTTATTATAATTTTATGCTGTAAGCATGTAAGCAAACATACTATGTTTTGTACATAAGGCCCAAAGAACTAAAGTGACTTTGATCATATTGCCAATGGCCCTTTTAGTTCTCTATGTAATAAGATTAGTAGCTGGCAGGGCTAGAGGCCAGAAGTCAATAATTGCATTGCTTAGAGTCCCGAAACTACAGCCCGCGGCCCCCTGAGGCCATTTATCCGCCCCCCTGCTGCACTTCAGGAAGGGGCACCTCTTTCACTGGTGGTCAGTGAGAGGAGCACAGTATGTGGCGGCCCTCCAACGGTCTGAGGGACAGTGAACTGGCCCCCTGTGTAAAAAGTTTGGGGACGCCTGGCTTAGATGAAGCAAATACAGCAACTAGTGAAAAGAGTCATCACTGCATGGTAAAAGAGCCAGATTTAACAATTCATACCAGTCTGAATACAGATGAGTGTAACCTGGCCAAGTCATTTTAAATACCCTTAATTTACTCATCTGCAAAATAGAGGTAATACTGCCTACTGTGTAACTCAATTGTGCAGATCACAGATAATGTACATATAAAGTGTATGTCACAGGGTCAAGATTCAGTAACTACAGCAGTTACTTTACCAACTTACTCTCCTACCCTAATCTGGTAGTGTTCCAGTGTTCCCTATCTCGAGTGACAGTAATCTCACCCTCACACATAAATATTCTCCACTTTGAAGCCAGAGTAACCTTTTATATATAAATATGATCACACTACCCCTGTCCAGCTTAAAATTCATCCATAATATCATAATGTTCTTAGGATAAAGTACAAAATTATCAAAATAATCTGACCCTGACCATTCTGCTACACACTCTCTCTGCCATCCTGCTCTACCTTTCTTTTCATTTGGTAATTTAAAATTCTTTTGACTACTTGGCCTAACACTTCTTCTTGCAATGATAACCCTCACCTCTTTTTCTCCTAGCAACCTCCAATTCAACTTTTCAGGTTTCAGCCTTAATGTCTCTTGCTAAAAGAAGCCACTTGTATGTTCTACAGAATCCTATACTTCTCTGAAACAAGTATTTACAAATATATACACTGTAAGGAAAAAATCTGACTCAATTGTGAGCCAGCCAGACTCAGTGATGAGTGATTTTATTTAATGTCTCTGAAGAGTAGAATCTCTCTTCTCTTCCATAACTGAACCCAAAATATCCAACTCTAAAGCCTGTGACCAGTCATCTTGCAATTATGATGAATGAGCCTACTGAGAATGGAACAAAATTGAAGAAGCAGAGTTGAGACACCGATGAAACTGACTGGAGCACTGGGATAAAGTTTTGCCTATTTTTTTTTTCCACTTGCATTAAATAATGAATTTCCTTTAGTGTTTAAGCCAGTTTACATTGTGTTTCCTGCCATTTACAGATACAAATCACCTACATAAAAGCATTCAAATTTAGAGATTATGAAAAGGAAACAGAAGAAGAATAGAGAATATTCACAGGTAAACCACTCTCTTTTGTTAATGAGAAAAGATGATTCTTATGAATCAATAATGTATATTACATGATAATGCAAAAGGCAAGATGCTACCCAAATCTGTACATATTAACCCCAAGTACTCAGATACTCAGAAACACCTAATGTTTCCTAAATCTTGGTGGGGCATGGTGACTCACACCTATAATCCCAGCACTTCGGAAGACTGAGGTAGGCGGATCACTTGAATCTAAGAGGCAGAGGTTACAGTGAACCAATGCACTTCAGCCTACGCGACATACTGAGCCTCCATCTCAAAAAAAAAAAAAAGTATTTTCCTAAATCTTAAAGCTTCAAGGATAAAGAAAAAAGTCAAATCAGGTTCTAGGCATTAAAAGCCGAAGTGGTAGCCTGACTTAGTCTTTTTTATTTCATCATTCATACCATCTTGCGACCTTGCAGTACACTAAATTAAGTGAAATAGATTTCCCTGACACAGGGATGTTGGGCTTGGCCACAAGATTTGATCTGATCGATGAAATAAGAGACATGACGGAAGCAAGGGCTAAAATGTACTTGCTTGTTTGACTGACTCCTGTGATTGCCATGAGAGCAAAGTGACTGATTCCTGCAGAACAAGAGAACAATCCACAGCCTAGAACGAAGTCTAGCCAACAATAACTAAGCCCCAGTTAACCTAAAGACATGAGGAAGAAAGTATTTGTTGTTATAAGCCACTGAAATTTTAAGATTATGCAGCAAAACACTGATCGATAAAGCAAGCACTGTATAATGCAGGAAACATTTGCTTTCTTAGCAATACTCAATGCCAAAAGGCAGTAAACGAAGTTCTTAAGAATATGGATGAAAAATTTTTATCTAGCATACATGGCATTCAAACAAAAAGGCAAAGAAAACATTCTTGGCTGAGTGCGGTGGTTCATGCCTATAATCCCAACACTTTAGAAGGCCAAGGTGGGTGAATCACCTGAGGTCAGGAGTTCAAGGCCAGCCTGGCCAACATGGCGAAACCCCATCTCTACTAAAAATACAAAAAAAGGTGAGCATGGTGGTAGGCTATTCGGGAAGCTAAAACATGAGAATTGCTTGAACCCAGGAGATGGAGGTTGCAATGAGCTGAGATCGCACCACTGCACTCCAGCCTGGGTGACAGAGCAAGACTCTGTCTCAAAAAAAAGGAAAAAAAGAAAACATTCTTAAGCCCACAAGAACTCAGGGAAAAGATCATCCATAAACTTAAAAATTCTATCTGATGATGAAATCCAGCCAGAAAGAAATGCACCAAAGTAAACAATTCAGGAACGGAGAAAACGTTTTTTGAAAAAAAAGATGGAATACATTTGCAATTAGGTAATATAAAAGAAATGTAAATGTTTTCTATTTTTTCCAACTTTCATTTTTAAAATAACAACACACTTCCAAAATTTGTCTATTTTCTTTTTCCTCAACTTCAGAAATCATTGAGGAACTAATATTACCTCAAAGTGAAGAAACGAAAGCTTAGCAACTTTCTTGGTTTATTCAATTAAATGCAATAAACAATGGTTATTCCAACTAAGAGATTTTCAGGATATGTTCTTCAGTGTACATTTTTTTTCACTGATTAATTTAATTGGGGTGGGGGTCATCAGGCATCATTTCTACAAGAAATATTGAAGCAAATACTCCAGAAATATATGAATAAACCATTAAAACAAGGAAACTTCTGAAAGACAATATGGCTCTTTTTCAAAATCACTTTGTCACAGGGCATGCTATTAAAAACAAAACAAAAACTAGAACAGCTTCCTTTGGTTGCTAGAAAAATAAAGAAAAAAAAAAACTAGAACAGCAGGTAAGAGGGGAAATTGCATACAGATGGAAATGAAAAGACTTTCACTTAAAAAGACACACCAAATAGCAAAGTACTTGTTCGCTAAGTACAAGAAGACATACTGAAAGAGAACCCCGAACGCCCACAAGTAAGAAGGGGATGCCTATACATAACAATCGAAGATCAAGAGACAAGCCAAATATAAAGCTGAGAAAACTAGTGGTTTTAGAATGAGTATATTTAGATCTTATCACCAAAACTTTTAATCATTTAAAACTTGGTAATGATTTTTAGGGGAAAATTAGTTTTTCACTTAAAAAGCATTAACATTAAAGCATTTTTAGCATTTTGGTGGTAACTTGAAAATCTGCTGCATCAAAGTATATTTTCAAATAGAATTTCAAAGGCTTTGCAAACATATGATACAATGGCTCACATGTTAAAATTTACTTTTCATCTATACTATATTTGACAAATGACTTACTATACTTCAAATCCTGTTTAGAAACCCATGCTGGGCAGAGCAGTGGTTCATGCCTGTAATCCCAGCACTTTGGGAGGCCGAGAGAGGTGGATCACTTGAGGTCAGAAGTTTGAGATCAGCCTGGCCAACATGGCAAAACGCCGTCTCTACTAAAAATACAAAAAACTTAGCCAGGCATGGTGGTGGGCACCTGTAACCTCAGCTACTCGGCAGGCTGAGGTTGCAGCGAGCCGAGATCATTCCACTGCACTCCAGCTTGGGCGACAGAACAAGAGTTCATCTCAAAAAAAAAAAAAAAACAACCCATGCTAAAGACTTCTTTAAATGCTGTTCTTGGAGGGATTAACTGCTACTTATTCTAAAGCAATAAATGATTATAGTAGAAATAACCCAAAGAATAAGAATGCATGAGTTCATTCTGATAAAAATAAATGAACAAATCAACAAGTGGGGGAGAATTCCTTGCAGTACAATTCCAACAACAACAACAAAAAAAAAAAAACACCAAGAATGATGGAATTAGAAAATCACCATAAGTGTTAACAGTGATAGTTAAGTTTCAGGTAAGTAAGACTAGTGGATGCTGTGGTAGACAGACCTAAAATGGCTTCCAGTAATCTCTGCTTCCTGGTACTCATAGCCCTACATAATCCCTCCACCTGCAATATGGGTAGGGCCTGTAACCTGCTTCCAATCATCAAAAAAGAACAAAGGTGATAGCATCTCATATAAGTGACTATTTCACGTAAGATTGCAGTATCCTTGCTTGGTGACTTTTGCTTGCTGGCTTGGAGGAAGTATGTGGCCATGCTGGGGAGACTCAGGACATGGCAAGAACTCAGGACAACCTCTAGCCAAGTGCCAGCTAAGAATCCAGACCCTCAATCTGATAACCCACAAGGATCTGAATCTTTCTAACAACCACATGAGCTTGCAAGTTGATCATTCCCCAATCAAGTCTTCAGGTAAAAACTCAGCTCTGCCCAACACTCTGCTGCACTGCCGAGGATGAGGTAAAGCCATGCTCAGACTCCTGACACATAGAAACTGATATAATAAATGTGTTGTTTTAAGCTGCTAAATCTCTGATAGTGTTAAGCAGCAACAGATTAACTAATAACGACATGCTAAAACTAGTGGGCAAAGTTACAATGTAAAACAAGATGTTTATAGAGTGAGTCTCAAAGTATCTTCGCCCCAAAATTCTTATTAATTACAAAGGGGAAAAATGGTATCTTTATAGTGAAGAAACTTGGCAGACATCAAATAAACCAAGAAATCACAGTTACCATCACCAATACAGTGATATACTGAAATCATGGGCTTCCAGATATCTTGTGGTAAACATGGCCTATCAATCCTGTGACATTCCTGCCAAAAACGCACAACTTAAATCATGATTAAATACCGGAAATAAAAATTGAAAAACAATCTGCAAAATAGCTGGCATGCACTCAAAAAATGTCTAGTCATGAAAGACAAAGACTGAAGTACAATTCCAGATTAAAGAAGAGTAAATGAAAACTAAATGCAAATACAACATAACATGTGATCCTGGATTAGAACATCAGTGGAAGAATTATCAAATTTGGACAAAGTCTGATTAGATAATAATATTGTGCCAATGTAGATTTTCTATTAACTACTTTACCCTGTAGTTCTATAAAAGAATGTACTTGCCTTTAGAAAATATATTCTGAAGTTTGCTTGGTTGCTTGATTCTTTTTTTTCCCCTTGAGACAGGGTCTTGCTCTGTCCCACAGACTGTAGTGCAGTGGTGCAATCACAGCTCATTGCAGCCTTGAACTCCTGGCTCAAATTTGATTCTCCTGCCTCAGCCTCTAGAGTAGCTGGGACCACAAGTATGTGCCACCACATCTGGCTAATTATTTTATTATTGTATAAAGACAGGGTCTTACTTTGTTGCCTGAACTACTACTCCTAATTATGTTATTATTGTATAAAAGGCAGGGTCTCACTTTGTTCCCCTGGTCTCACTTTGTTGCTTGAACTCCTACACTCAAGCAATGCTCCTGCCTCAGCTCCCAATGTGCTGAGATTATAGGTGTGAACCACTACATCCAGCCTACTCTGAAGTATTTAAAAATGAATGGGGCATTATGTCTACAATTTATTCTTAGACATCCCACAAACACCAATTAGATAGATGTTAACATTTGGAGAATCTAGGTAGAGGTTGTATCAAAATTCTTTGTACTACTTTTGCAACTTTTCTAAAAGTCTGCAATTAATGTCCTATAAATAAAATAAAAAGTTAAATAAATATATATTATTTTTTAAAAGTATGTATATGAGAAAAGTCTGTACAACAATATGGACCAATGAAAACAAAGAAAGTACTGATCAATGCAACAAACATGAACTAACCTTAAAATACCATATATTATATGATTCCATTTATATGAATGTCCATATATGGCCAAACTAGGGGTGAGGAAAATATTCTAAAACTGGATTATAGTGATAGTAACACAATTCAGTAAATTTACTAAAAACCATTGAATTGTGCACTGAAAATGGGTAAAGTTTCTGGCCTGGTATGGTGACTCACACCCAAAATCCTAACGCTTTGGGAGGCTGACGTGGGAGGACCACTTAAGCCCAGGAATTTGAGACCAGTCTGGGAAACATAGGGAGAACTTGTTTCTACAAAAAATATATATATAAAAATTTAAAAATTAGCCAGGAATGGTGGTGTGTGCCCATACTCCCAGCTACTCCAGAAGCTGAGGTGAGAGGATCGCTTGAGCCCAGGAGTTTAAGGCTGCAGTGAACTATGATTGTACCACTGCACTCCAGCCTGGGTGACACAGCAAGACCCTGTCAGGAAAGAAACACAAAGGAAAGAAAAAAAGGGAAAGGAAAAAAAAGAAAAAGAGATGGAGTTTGGAGTTTACAGCATGTAAACTATACCTCAATAAAGTTGTTGTTTTTTTTTAATATGGAGGGGGGGCTGGGTGTGGTGGCTCACGCCTGTAATCCCAGCACTTAGGGTGGCTGAGGCAAGCAGATCACCTGAGGTCAGGAGTTCAAGACTAGCCTGACCAACTCAGTCTCTACGAAAAATACAAAAATTGGGCAGGTGTGGTGGTGCATGCCTGTAATCCCAGTTACTTGGGAGGCTGAGGCAGGAGAATCATTTGAACCCAGAAGGCGGTGGTTGCAGTGAGCAGAGATCATGCCATTGTACTCTAGCCTGGGCAACAAGAGTAAAACTCCATCTCAAAAAAAAAAAAAAAAAAAGGTGGGGGGTGGCCCAGCTCTTTGTGTAGTTTACAAGTACAGAAAGAAAAAAAAAGAAAAAATAGGGGCCTGGTGTGGTGGCTCACATCTGTAATCCCAGGATTTTGGGAGGCAGACTTGGGTGGATTATTTGAGGTCAGGAGTTTGAGACCAGCTTGGCCAACATGGTGAAACCCCATCTCTACTAAAACTACAAAATAAAAACAACTAGCTGCGTGTGGTAGTGTGCACCTGTAGTCCCAGCTACTCAGGAGGCTGAGGTAGGAGAATTGCTTGAACCCAGGAGGTAAAGGTTGCTCTGAGCTGAGATCACACAATTGAACTCCAGCCTGGGTGACAGGGCAAGACTCTGTCTCAAAAAAAAAAAAGGGCGGGGGGAGGGAGACGATCAGGAAAAATAACTAATGGGTGCTGGGCTTAATACCTAAGTGATGAAGTAAGCTATACAACAAACTGCCATTGACACAAGTTTACTTATGTAATAAACCTGTATGTGTACCCTGAACAAAAGGGGGAATGATCTAGATCTCCATCTTCACTTCTATTGCCTACTTCTGAGATGTAAGTTCAAGGAATTTGCTGGTTGTAGGAAAAAGACAGCAAGGATGGATGGATGGATGGGTAGGTGGCAGGAAAGAAGGAAAAAAAGGAAAAAGGGAGGCAGGGAAGGAAGAAAAGACTACTTTTTTTGTGTGTATTTTAGTAGAGACGGGGTTTCATTATGTTTGCCAGGCTCGTCTGGAACTCCTGACCTCAAGTGATCCACCCACCTCAGTCTCCCAAAGTGCTGGGATTACAGATGTGAGCCATCACGCCCAGCCTATTCCCATATTTTCTATGAACATACATATATTCTCCCAAGGTCAAATATAACAAAATGTGTCTAGAAAACAAAGCACTTGACCACTTGACTCGCCAAATGGAAAACCATTCCAAAAAAACACCATAAATATCCACTTCTCAAATAAAAAGCAGCAAGGAAATGAAAACGTTGGAGCACCTTAAGTCTCTCTGTTTTATTTAGAGTGTTCACCTTTCTGCTGTTTCCGGACCTGCACTATGATGAAAGGTGGATGCTAATGAATGCATTTAATATGGCACAAACTGATCTACCATGTAAGGAGTACAATAATGTCACTGACACTCCCAGAACATCTCCTGCTTGTGATGTAATGAATTGCAAGTAATTCAGATTATCTGGTAAACTACAGATTTAATCCACGCGGTGCATTCTAGGGACAAAGGTTGAGCACAGCTGCTGCTGTGGCCTGACGGGAGCAAGAATAGGTTATGACAGGGAGAAAATGCGGAGTTACTACTGGAGAGAAGTCGACTGTCTAGCAGCAGCGGCAGCAGCAGCCACCAGAGGCCCGCCCACCCGTTCACCTGTCCCCCTACCCTGTTTACAATGCAGCCTGCTTCTGCAAAGTGGTATGATGGAAGGGACCACATCTTCACTGAATTTTGTGTTGAAGACAGTAAGGACATTAATGCAAATTTTGAAAAATGCAAATTTGCATCAGTTGTCTTGGAGGAAGTGATAATTTTAAATATTTAAATGAAATTGATTTTTTTCACTGTATTGATTCAAATGATTCCAAGCATAAAAGAATGGACAGATCAACTTTTTGTTGTTTACAAAAAGGAGAATCTGGCCAGTCGTGGCCAAGGTTAACAAAAGAAAGGGCAAGGCTTAATTGGCTTGGTGTGGACTTCAATAATTGGAAAGACTGGGAAGATTATTCAGATGAAGACATGTCTAATTTTGATCGTTTCTCTGAGATGATGAACGACGTGGGTGGTGATGAGGATGTAGATTTACCAGAATTAGATGGAGCAGATGATGATTAACAAGACAGTGATGATTTAAAAAATGCCAGATCTGAAGTAAGGAATATTGTCATCACCAGGACTTTGAGAAAGAAAAATGACTTCTCTGTAAGATTTCATAATTGAGAGAATTCTTGAGTTGATAGCTCTAAAGGCAGATGCTGTATTTGCCTACTATCACCCATTTTCTATCTGTTTTTTAAAAAGCTTCACTAAGGATTGATATGTACCACTGTATGGGACAATTTTAAGTCAGCTAAGGCAATAACCTTATGCATGAACATTTCTCAGATTTTCATGAAGCTGTTGAGGTCCCAGGCAATTGATGCAGCAGTTGTGATACATAAAAACATCTCACCTAAGTCTCCTTTTCTTCATATCATAGATGCTGACATGACAGGAGGCTCTCAGCTTAAGGAAAGAGAACTAAATTTTAGATTACAGAACATGAATTCAAAAGTGGCTGGAACAAACTGGCTGACACCTTACTGGCAACCTGCTGTTCTTCTGGTGTTATCCTTTAGGATCATTCCACTAAAGTTTATTTTTCAAAAACTCGACTTCACATCATTCTATGTGAGTGATCACTTGTCAGTGTTCCAGATGTATCTTAGCTAAAACTAGAGAATGCCCTAACTTAAGATGGTTTTTGAAGCCTATATATTTGGTATTGTTTGACCCTTAAGCTTTTACATTTCTTAGCATGGAGGACGAAGAAAGCTGTACATTGTTGTTTGACTCTGTACATTTAGACCAAATTTGTACCTGCATTGTCAGTATGGCAAATGAGTGAAAAATGTTTAATACACTGTTGGATTTTTATTTATTTATTTTTTTGATTCAGCTTATACGAGGGCTGAAAACCTCAATTTATGTTCATGACAGTGGGGATTTTTTTAAACGTCTCTATTCTTTCTAATAAACTGTTGGAAGACTTCTTGGCTATACTTTTAAGTGTCTGGCTTACTGTCATTTTTATGTATTTACCATTTGCTGGAATGGAGTTTTTATTTTTATTTGAGGAAGAATTTGGGATTATTCCTCTGTTTGAAAAAAGCGGCTTGCTATAATGCGACAGAAACCCTTTTTAAAATGGGTAATAATAGAATATTGTAGATGCACTTTGCAGCAGCTGGAAAAGAAAGTGTTGTGATTTGATTGAAATAAAACTAAATGTGTTGTCCTCCTCTAAAAAAAGTGTGTGTGTGTATAAAATAATTAGTAGTTATGCTGAAATTATTAATTTGAAACTATGTTTATGTACTGAAAAGATAAATACATTTATAATGCTGTTTTGAACCAATGGTTTCAATGTAAAAGAAAAAAGATAGAAATATAAAATCAAATAATATTAAAACTCCATAAAGTTAACTCAGGAAAAAAAATATGAAAAAGAGGCTGTCTTGGTTCCTCATTCATTTAATATTTACAAAGGACCTATCATGTAGCAACACAGTGGTATGTTCAGGTGATATAAAAGAGGAAGTGGAAGTTTCCATAAGAAAGAAGTACTCATTCTTACATTTCAATGTAATAATAAAAATAACTGAACTGGAGCTAGGCAGAGCCAAATGACACAGTCTACCTTATTTGCTAGTGTGTGCGTGCACACGCATGTGCACACACACACACACACACAGGAAAATACAGCACATAAGTACAAGTTTAAAATGTACACTATCTAAAAACTGTTAGCCATATTTGCAATTCTGCTATCAATTCAAGAAATGAACAAAATCAGAAACTCAGGTTTAGAGTTTATGTTTTCCCATTTGTCTGTCTCCAACCCCCTGGTTTACAAACAAGGGTATATTCAACTATAAATACAGTAGCACTTGCAGCAAAATGATTCTTAATGTTTTCTAATTAAATACATTTTTAAAAAGAGATTTCTTACCAAAATTAACTGATAACTTTTCCCATAACTAATGAGGTCTAATTTCTCCACTGAAAATCATGACATTTTCACTATTGTTTCTTCCATTCTTAGTTTCTTTCTGGGGCTCAAAGACACATGTAAACAAAGTCCAGAATAAAGTTTGTTAGGTATACATGGCCCATCGACTTTCCAGTGAAAGTTAAAAGTCTATTCCTCAGCTTCAGCTTGCTCTGTCTTGTCTATAATTCTCCCCATTCTAAATGCTCTTGCCAAAACTCTAAAACTTACTTGTTTTACCAATTCTGAATCATCACATTGTGAGAAGTTAATAAAAATCACACTCTTATCCTTCACTTTCGTAACCACCCATCACTGTCTAGATTTTAAATTTAACTAGGTAAAATGAACATTAACCTTCTTTAAAAACTTAAAGACATACCTCTGCTCATTCTCTTTACCTTAGCCAAATGTTTTCTATTTCCTACTAATATAACATGATGGCTGTTACTCCTACATTAGATTAAATTGTGCCTCATTCAAATAAAAGCAAAATCCTACACTTTCTTATTGTGATAAAATACACATAAAATTTATCATCTTAATCTAAGTGTACAGGTTCAGTAGTGTTAACTTCACTCACCCTGTTGAGCAACCAAGCTTCAGAACTCTTTTCACTTAAAAAACGGAAACTCTATACCCACTAAACAACAACCCTCTTGCCCTGCCCACCAGCTCCTGGCAACCACCATTCTACTTTGTCTTCATGAATTTGACTATTCTAGGTATCTTATATAAGCAGAATCATACAGTAATTGTTATTTTTTGTCTGGCTAATTTCATTTAGTACAATGTCTTCAAAATTTATCCATGCTGCAGCAGATGTCAATTTCCTTTCTTTTTAAAGCTGAATATTCCATTAAATATATATGCTACATTTTGTTTATCCATCCATCCACCCAACAATGGATATTTGGGTTGTTTTCTCCTTTTGGCTATTGTGAATCATGCTGCTATGAACACTAGTGTTAAAACTATCTGTTAAGTTTCTGCTTTCCATTCTTTTGTCTATATAAGCAGAAGACAAATTGCTGGGTAAAATAAAATCCTACAACTTTTATTCATTCTTTACTTAATGCTCAGTTTACACAACTCTCTCTCTTTTGAACACTAACTGACAAGAATCAGATAAATCTATAGGTTGACAAGGGAGTTTCATAGGTGACCTACCCATTTACCTATAGGTACTTGTATCCCATCTGAAACATCTAAACAGGTAATCATCTAAACAGGAGCTTCATAGGTGACCTAGTCCATTTACTTATAGGTACTTGTACTCCCTCTAAAACACCTGAACAGGTAATCATCCAATGTGTTATACAAGTGGTGGAGAGGCATTATGTCCTCAAGCATTTCCAGTCATTCACAAATTCCTTCTTAAGCTAAGCTAAATAATCTTCCTGTAAGTCTATTTACAAGTCTACCTTTATGATGGAAATCAGTAGCATAATGGTGGGAAAATCTGGGGAGCTCTTTGTTTTCCTCTGCAGTGTTTGAATTTTGAAACTGACTTTGCAACAAATTATCTTTGAAAGTGGGTGGGAAAAGTTTGATATTATTTCTTTATCATTCCAATCACAGTCATTCAAGTATTTTAAGACTTCATGAAACCCTGAAGTCTATTCCTTTCCAAATTATTTTTGGTTTCCTCACTGGCATTCCCTGATGTACCCAATCCAAAGAATGTTAATACAATAAGCTTGTACTGTCCATCCTCAAATTCACCAGTGTCCACCAGTATTTGTTATCCCAATTTCAAACCTTTAATAAACAGGTTTAAAGGACATAACATCAAACAAATAGAAAGAAAACCACTAAAGACATAGAGGAAAGAGTGTGTAGGAAAACTGTTAAACAAGTATTTTGGGGTAAGTAGGTCCCAAAATTCAACTTATTTGATTCTAGAGATATTCTCCCTTGCAATAACAAGTTACCCTAATTCCTATTTTAATCCCCAATCTCTTGTCCATTTTTTCTGTACTTCTTCCTACAAAATACAGTTGTCAAAACTTGGCCTTAAGGCGACGATGATTAATCATCTTCTCTATTCCTGGCTAAATCATACACAATCTATATTTATCCTTCAAAGCTCAATCCCTTGAACTTCAATAAAATTAAATAATAGACTCAGACTTTCAAGGTAAAAAAAAAAAAATAAAGTCATCTAAACCAGATGCTTAAATGCCCTCATGTCAAGACTACTTAATTTAATTTATTTATTTATTTATTTATTTTGAGATACAGTCTTGCTCTGTAACCCAGGCTGGCTCAACCATACGGCAGCCTTGAACTACTAAGCTCAAATGATCCTCCCACCTCACCCTCGTGAGTAGCTGAACCACACGCCTGCACTACCACGTCCAGCTAACTTTGTTTTTTTTCTTCTTTTTGGTAGAGACGGGGTCTCCCAATGTTGCCCAAGCTAGTCTCAAACTCCTGGGGTCAAGTGATCCTCCTGCTTATACTACCCAAAGTGATTATAGACATAAGCCACCACACCTGGCCTAAAGTCAATTTTAAATGTAAAAATATAAATGTATAGTCAATGTATCTACAATCTTTCATTTACATGATATAAACTTAAACATGTATCTGTAAACACCCATCCATAATCATTATTCACATATAAACTCTCAAAATGTAATACTACTTATCTTTAAAACCAAAAATAGATTTTTACCTCATACTTAACATGCATTTATAAATAGAACACACAGAACAAAACTGACCTCAACAGCACACTTAGACTGGAAAACAGTGAATTCAGAAATTATCAATTTAATAGTCTTGGTAGATTTTAGATTTAAATTTAAATCTGTGGACTCCTATACACTTTCAGTAAACATTCTTCCTTCCCTTGATCATATTACTTGCAATTCCACCAATGATCGATTTATTCAGATTAACAACTAACCTGCTTTTTAAAAAGAAATAATATAGGCCGGGCGCGGTGGCTCAAGCCTGTAATCCCAGCACTTTGGGAGGCCGAGGCGGGTGGATCACGAGGTCGAGAGATCGAGACCATCCTGGTCAACATGGTGAAACCCCATCTCTACTAAAGATACAAAACATTAGCTGGGCATGGTGGCACGTGCCTGTAATCCCAGCTACTCAGGAGGCTGAGGCAGGAGAATTGCCTGAACCCAGGAGGCGGAGGTTGCGGTGAGCCGAGACTGCGCCATTGCACTCCAGCCTGGGTAACAAGAGTGAAACTCTGTCTCAAAAAAAAAAAAAAAAAAGAAAGAAAGAAATAATATAAATGTCGCTTTTCAATCTAAAACTTTGATTTAAAAAGTAGATCTGCCTCATCCACACTTTAATGAATTTGTTTCTTCATACTGTTTTCCTCCCCAAAACATATCATCAAACAAACAGGAATAAAACCACTAAAGACATAAGAGAGAGTGTGTAGAAAAACTCTTAAACAAGAATTTTGGGGTAAGTAGGTCCCAAAATGAGTCTGGGTCAACTGAGCAGCAGATGCGCGCAGAAGAAATGAGCAGGGTGATCTAGGAATTGCCTAGAGAGGGAGGTCATAGCAATAAAAGATTCCTTGGAAATTTTTTTGTTTGCTTTATCTTACTCTTAATTATAAACCTTCCCTCTATTACTCCATTATTGTCTTCCACTAATGTCTTCTAAAAAGCATGGCTTTGTCCACGAGCAGTAACAAGTGGACATAACACTTTCAAATGAAAAAAGAAAAAAAAGGAGTCCAGTAATTCTATGCTCTATTTTTAAGTAAACAAATGAAGTAACAAAGTTCAATATTATCAGTATTATTTAGATTAACCACAAACTCTTGGTATAGGGGGTCTTAGAGAACAATCTAACTTTTCACCTAAAGAGAAATACAAAGTTCATTAAGATCCTTGTCCAATCTCCTAAGTCCTATTCAAAAGTGAGGCAGCAAAAACCACTTATATTTTAGACTCACAGATGTGGGTTCAAGTTCTACCACTAATTAGATATGTAATTTTTCACTGATTTGATGTTATCTATGAGATAATGACTCCACAGGGTTTATTTAAGATTAAACAGACCATGTGAATGGACTCCCAACTTAGTCAAGACCACTTTAACTACTGGTTTATTACAGCATCAGGCTTTTCAATCTTATGAGGAATAGGTAATAAAAAGTAGGCCAGATGTGACAGTGTACACCTGTGGTACCAACTACCATAGAAGCTACGGTGGGTGAATCACCTGAGCCCAGAAGGTTGAGGCTGCAGTGAGCTATGATAACACCACTGCACTCCTGCCTGAAACAGAGACAGAGACAGAGACACAGAAAGAGAGAGAGAGAGAGAGAGACACACACACAGAAGACTAAGAGAAACAGAATGCTTATTCATTCTACCTTTTGTAAAAGGTCATTCTACCTTTTGTTAGAATGGTGACTACTGCATATAAAGAAATACTGACTACTTTTATTTTACCTGATTAAGGTGCTAACATTTCTTTTTCTTTCTTTCCTTTTTTTTTGAGACAGAGTTTCGTTCTTCCCACCCAGGCTGGAGTGCAGTGGCGTGATCTCAGCTCACTGCAACCTCCACCTTCCTGGTTCAAACAATTCTCCTGCCTCAGCCTCCTGAGCAGCTGGGATTACAAGTGTCCACCATCACACCTGGCTAATTTTTATATTTTTAGTAGAGACAGGGTTTCACCATGTTGGCCAGGCTGGTCTCGAATTCCTGACCTCAGGTGACCCACCCACCTCGGCCTCCAGAAATGCTGGGATTACAAGTGTGAGCTACCTTGCCCCGCCAAGATACTAACATTTTTTTAAAATGGCTAGATCAAGTTCCTAACACAGTATATTTTTCAGAATTAAAAAGGTAGAGAAAAAGGTTCCCTATGAGGGTATACTGTCTGAGGTAAAAGGAGCATTAGTGAGGAAAATAAAATACTTATGAATGAATATAAAATATGGGCATGGTTCTGAAAGAATTCAGCTGAGAGAGAGAAGAAAATTCAACAGATTCAATTACGTAAACCAAAAGACAGAAATTTTGCAATTGTATACCTTTGTCCTAGTTGATATTCTTACTGATTTAGCACACAGAGCTTGGATATCTAAACACCTAACACTATTTATTACAATTTTTTCTACTTTGAACCAGAACTACCAATCTTGATGTAGCCATTTATATTGAGATTCAGAATTCTGAAGTAGTTGGCTGACCCATTAATCTTACCAATTTCTGGTATTTCCCAACGAAGAGAAGTAACTTAGTTGTGGTAGATCTTAGGAGATTATTAAATGACTTTCGTTGCGAGTTTTATGTTCCCTTAAGTCTCAAAAAAAAAAAAAAAAAAAAAGACTAGACTAGGGGAGACCAAATGGCACCACCAGTAAGTGGGAGAAGATCACAAAAAAGAGTCCAGCCCAGGAAGCCTCTTTGTCCTTGTGGTCTGAGACTACAACACCTCCTTCCCACCAGCAAGATGCTGAGCAGCCAAGTAGCTCAAGCAAAGGGGGTCAGGCCAGGAAACCCGTCTGTCCCCACAGGCTGAAGACTCCCTTTTCTCCATATCCGCAGGCATCAAGCAGCCCAGCCTGCGAAAACTCCAACCCCCTCAGACAGAAGCAACAGAGATCAAGAAGCAGCAGAGGTCAATGGGAGCCTCTGCGGCACCATATAAAACAAGCAGACCCAAATACCATTGCAAAGGCTCTGAAAAACTGTTACTGAAACCACAATCCACCAAAACAGTCCAGGACCCGCACGGTAAACCTAAGTTAAGCATGGTTACTGCCCGCCTAAGTAAGACTGGACATCCCCTTACATGATAGCAAAAATATTCAGTGTTCAATGGAAAATCACTATCTGAATGAAAGAAGACAATTAAAGGACGCCAACATTGAGACAGACGTTAAAACTATAAGAAAAATTCTGGAATAGGCCGAGTGCAGTGACTCATGCCTGTAATTCCAGCACTTTGGGAGGCCAAGGTGGGTATATCACCTGAGGTCAGAGGTTCAACACCAGCCTGACAAATATGGTGAAACCCTGTCTCTAAAGTACAAAAATTAGCTGGGCGTGGTGGCAGATGCCTGTAGTCCTAGCTCCTCAGGAGGCTTAGAGAGGAGAATTGCTTGAATCCGGGAGGCGGAGGCTGCAGTGAGCCGAGATCACGCCACTGCACTCCAGCCTGGATAACAGAGAGAGACTCATCTCAAAAAAAAATAATAATAATAAATAAATAAATAAATATTGGAACTGCTCTCATAAAAATGCTTCAAAAAGGACTTAAAATTCTCTTAAACATACAGAAAATATCAGCAAAGAACTTATAAAAAGAAATGAAATACACAGAAATGAAAAATACATTAAGAAATTTTAAAACTCACTAGATGAAATCAATAGGAGAGTGAAGATGACAGAGGATAGAATCAGTGAGCTTAAGGACAGGTCAATACAATTACCCAATGTAGGCAGACAGAAAAAATAACACTGAAAAAAAAAAATTAACAGAATCTCAAGGCACTGTGGGGTAACAACAGAAGATTCAACATTCAGAGCATCATCATTCCAGAAGGAAAAGAGAGAGCAGGGTAGAAAGATATTAAAAGAATTCATGCGCCGGGTGCGGTGGCTCAAGCCTGTAATCCCAGCACTTTGGGAGGCCGAGGCGGGCGGATCACAAGGTCAAGAGATCAAGACCATCCTGGTCAACATGGTGAAACCCCGTCTCTACTAAAAATACAAAAAATTAGCTGGGCATGGTGGCACGTGCCTGTAATCCCAGCTACTCAGGAGGCTGAGGCAGGAGAATTGCCTGAACCCAGGGGGCGGAGGTTGCGGTGAGCTGAGATCGCGCCATTGCATTCCAGCCTGGGTAACAAGAGCGAAACTCTGTCTCAAAAAAAAGGAAAAAAAAATAATTCACTGGGAGTAGTAGCTCATAACTGTAATCTCAACACTCTGGAAGGCCAAGGTGGGCGGATCACTTGAGATCAGGAGTTGAAGACCAGCCTGGCCAATGTGGTGAAACTTAATCTCCACTAAATTAGCTGGTATGGTGGCACAAACCTGTAATCCCAGCCACTAGAGAGGCTGAGACAAGAGAACCACTGGAACCTGGGAGGCAGAAGTTCCAGGGAGCAGAGATCATACCACTGCACTGCAGCCTGAGTCAGAGTGAGACTCTGTCTCAAAACAACAACAAGACAACAACAACAACAACAACGAGAGAATTCAAAGAATTAACAGCTGAAAACATCTCTTATTTGGCTAAAGACATATACGTAGGTTGGGCACAATGGCACATGCCTATAATCCCAGCACTTTGGGTGGACAAGGCAGGCAAATTGCTTGAGCTCAGGCGTTGCTTGAGACTAGGCTGGGCAACATGGTGAACTCCTGCCTCTATAGAAAATACAAAAATTAGTTGGGTGTGGTGGTACACACCTGTAGTCTCAGCTACTCAGGAGGCTAAGGTGGGAGGATTGTTTGAGCCCAGAAGGCTGAGGCTGCAGTTAGCTGAGATCACACTACTGCACGCCAGCCTGGGCAAGAGAATGAAACCCTGTCTCAAAAACCAAAAACCTGGCCAGGAGCAATGGCTCACACCTGTAATCCCAGCACTCTGGAAGGCCAAGGCGGGACAATCAAGAGGTCAGGAAATAAAGACCAT
The DNA here is from genome assembly GCF_048565385.1 of Saimiri boliviensis. Classification (NCBI taxonomy): domain Eukaryota; kingdom Metazoa; phylum Chordata; class Mammalia; order Primates; family Cebidae; genus Saimiri; species Saimiri boliviensis. Next base: position 25,352,236 of record NC_133449.1, read on the forward strand.
CCTGGCTAACATGGTGAAACCCCGTCTCTACTAAAAATACAAAAAAGTAGCCAGGCATGGTGGCGTGCGCCTGTAGTCCCAGCTACTCAGGGAGGCTGAGGCAGGGGAATTACCTGAACCCAGGAGGCGCAAGTTGCAGTGAGCCGAGCGAGATCATGCCACTGCACTCCAGCCTGGATGACAGAGCAACACTTGGTCTCAAAAACAAAAAACAAACAAATGAACAAACAACAACAACAAAAAACCTGAAGACGTAACAGGATTTAAAAAGAAAAAAGAAATAAACCTGCAGATTCAAGAAACACAGTGAATCTAAATAGGATAAATCTAAATAAGTCCACCAAGACTAAGTCAGTCCACTAAGATACATCATAATTAAAATTCTGAAAACTAAATCCAAAGAAAAAGTCTTGAAAGCAGTCAGAGAGAAACAACACATTACTATAGGAAACACCAATTCAGATGACAATAGATTTCTCAACTAAAACCATGTAGGCCAGAAGGAAGTGGCATGACATTTCACAAATGCTGAATGAAAAGAACTGTCAGTTGTGAATTCTGTATCTGATGAACCAGCTTCAGACTAAGTAAAACTAAAAGTAGTAGTTTACTAAAAGGAGTAGACCTATTCTTACAGAATGACTAAAGGAAGCCATTCAACAGAATGGAAATGATAAAAGAAGCAATCCTGTAGCACCAGGAAGAAAAAACAGAGAGCAGAATAAGTATATACCACAGACTATGCTTCTCATAAATTGTATAAATCACATTTGACAATCGGAACACAAATTTTAATACCATCTCATGCTCAAGAATCTAAACAGAAGTACGGTTTCCACACTTCACTTCAAGTGGTAAAATGTTATCAGTAGATGGTGACAAATCACATGGATATATTGTAATACCCAGTTGAAACAGTTAAGAAAACTATGTAAAGACATACAAATAAATACAATACTATAAATAAATCAAGGCAGAATCCTAAAATACGATCCATGGGGAAGTCAAGAAAAAGAAACAGAGGAATGAGAAATAGAGGAAGCAAACAGAAACAAAAAAATGGCAGACAAACTCACCTATCAATAATTACTTTAAATATATGTGGTGTAAATACACAAATCAAAAGGCAAGGATTGGCAGCGTGGGCCAAAAAAACCTCTAAACTCTATGCAGTTTACAAGAAATTCATTTAGTTTCAAGGTGTCTTTCATATTAAACATGCACTTACCACACAACCCAGCAACAGCATTTTCTGCACATTTATCCCAGAGAATGGAAAATGTATGCCCATACAAAAACATTTACACAGATGTTCATAGAAGTTTTATTTTTAATAGCCAAAACCTGGAAACAATTCAGATATTATTCAATGGATAAAAAGTTAGAAACTGGTATATCCATGCCAAAGAATACTACTCAGCAATAAAAAAGAATCAACTATGGACACGATAACTTGGAAGACTCTCCAGAGACATACCATGAGTGGGGGTTGCAGGGGAGCCAATCCCAGATGGTTACATATTGTATGATTCCATTAAACTCTTGAAATGACAGAATTATAGAAATGTAGGACAGACTAGGATCAAGAATGTGGGCTAGAGGAGGTCCTAGGGAAGTACATGTGATTCTAAAAGGAGAACAATATGTTGAAAGTATTCTGTATCTTGATTGTGGTGGTGGGTACATGTGTCTATACACATGATAAAAATCACCTAGCCCCCACCTTAAAAATAAAATAAAATAAACGAAACCCCATCTTAAAAAAAAAAAATCACCTAGCACCCCACACACATACATATGTCTAGGTACCAGTAAAACCAGGTGGATTATATCAGAAACAATATTCTGGCTGTGATACTGCACTATGGTTTCATACAATGCTACCTTTAGGAGAATCTGCATAATAGGTTACTTCTTACAACTGCTTATGGCTTACATTTTTCGGTTATACTCTAATTTTCTATAGTGAGCAACGGACATCTATTGTTTCTGCCTGGCCAATATCCATTCCCTCTTCTTCCGTAAAGAATGCTCAATTTTGGTTGGGCATGGTGCCTCATGCCTATAATCCCAGCACCTTGGAAGGCTGTGGCAAGCAGATCACTTGAGGACAGGAGTTCAAGACCAGCCTGACCAACATAGTGAAAACCTGTCTTTACTAAAAATACAGAAAATTAGCTGCGTGTGGTGGTGTGCACCTGTAATCCAAGTTACTTGGGTGGCTGAAGCCGGAAAATTGCTTGAACCCAGGAGGCAGAGGTTGCAGTGAGCCGAGATTGTACCACTGCACTCCTGTCTGGTCAAGAGAGTAAGAAAGACTCTGCCTTTAGAAAAAAAAAAAAAAATGCTTACTTTTGCTTTGGGAAACTATGTCCTACTCTACTGGAAGCAGTCTTGGTAAGACTGTCCCTCAAGACGTCTTACCATCCCTAGGCACTGGGCCAACCAAGTTCACTCTTCCTTAAAGTTTAACTTTGAGCAGAGTAGACAATGACTAATTTAGCCCAGCTGGAATGTCTTGATGAGACTAGGTATTAGTTCTATCCACCTGATCTATGAAGCTGCCTTCCTTCTCCTAATTTCAGAGCCTGTTTCTTGCCTTTCAGTCTAAGTCTTGCCTTTATCTCCACATTCTCCAAATAAACCTCATTTTGCTTAAGTTATTCACATTTGGTTCCTATCATCTGCACTTAACCCAATCAATGGCTGGGTATGGTGGCTTACACTTGCAATCTCAGCACTTTGGGAGGATGAGGCGGGACTTCCTTGACTTGAGGTCAGGAAGGCGAAACCAGCCTAGCCAGCAGGGTAAAATCCCGTCTCTACTAAAAATGCAAAAATTAGCCAAGAGTGGTGGCAGATGACTGTAATCCCAGCTACTTGGGAGGCTGAGACAGGAGAATCGTTGAAATCTGGGAGGCAGAGGTTGCAGTGAGCCAAGATCGTGCCACTGCACTCCAGGGCTTGGGCGACAGAGCAAGACTCTGTCTCCAAAAAAACAAATAAGTAAATATGCTCCCTTCAAACAAACGTAACACAAAACAAAAATTTACCTAGTTTTTGATTTAATTATAATTTTAACTTGGTAAGACCTTAATTAAACTTTCATCCACAAACTCTTGCTTACAATAAATAGGTTCTTACAAATGAACTTAATGAACTACAGAGTTAACTAGAGTTAAAAAGACTAATTAAACTCTAACTGTAACTCAAGCATGCCATGTCCACATAACATTAAAATACATGGACATGACTGTGGCCTCAAGTCTCACAGGCAAATTAGACAATAATATAACACGGGAGCTGCTATGGCGGAGACAAATCTAAAAGGCCATGCCCACACACAAAAGGCCAATTCAGTAAAGTATCCAGACTATGATGTTTAACCCATTTTGCCCTGGCTTTAAGTATCATGGCCCTAAAGGATTTACCAATTTCTTTTTTCTTTTTTTTTGTTTGAGATGGAGTCTTGCTCTGTTGTGCAGGCTGGGTGCAGCGGCTTGATCTCGGCTCACTGCAACCTCTACTTCCCGGGTTCAAGCAATTCTGTCTCAGCCTCCTGAGTAGCTGGGACTACAGGTGCCCAACACCATGCCTAGTTACTTTTTGTATTTTTTTAGCAGGGATGAAGTTTCACCATATTGGTCAGGCTGGTCTCGAACTCCTGAGCTCAGGTGATCTGCCCACCTCAGCCTCCCAAAGTATTTGAATTACAGGCGTGAGCCATCGCGCCTGGCTGATTTACCAATATTTTATCTAAATTAGAGCATAAACATACATTTTCAATCTTACAGCCATAAAGCAAATGTTAACATACATGTTTCCAGTCTATTAAATATTTTATTTATTTTTTCTTATTTTTTTTTTCTTTTTAGAGATGGAGTTTCACCATGTTTGTCAGGCTAGTCTCGAACTCCTGACCCCAGGTGATCCACCCATCTCGGCCTCCCAAAGTGCTGGGGTTACAGGCGTGAGCCACCAGGCACGACCTAAAATTTTCATTACTAATCTGCAAAACACTTAGTATTCCAATGCTATTATAAGTCAAATGTTGATTTTAATAAATGTTAATGAAGACTGGATTTCTAAACTTATGATCAATGATTACAAACTGCAAGAACCAAAAAAAGCACACTTAATGAATTAACATTAACATAATAATAAATATTAGTTTCTGGACAATTATTTAAAGAGTAAAACTCATGCATCCAAAGGTAAGTTCAATTAAATTTACAAAAGTGTGCTTTATAATTGCATAATACTTCTTTAGAATAAAGTAATACTTCTTACCTTCTGGAGTTGGAATGCAGTGCAGCAAAATGAAAGAAGGGAAAAAAAAAGCTTTTAATCGTTTTTTATTTTTCTTACTCCCAGCAATATCCACAATTCCCCCAATTAGCAACCCCCTCATTATGCTACATAAAACATTAATTTCTTCATTAAAATTTAAAAGTTAGCAAAAAATAATATCAAAATATATCTAAAAATATACAAATTTAGCTAAAAAGTCTAAACTTCAGAAAACAGTTGCAGTAATTTGATTCTGTAACAGAGTAAAACTGTTAGGGCAATTTACAGTTAAATGTGTATACAATGAATACTTCCCATTCTTTAATATTCTTCCCATGCATTTCAATATCAAGGAGCCATCATAAAGCCATCAGCTATGGACTTAAGGTTTATGAGCTTCCCTGTGACCCAAAATAGAGTTCTTGAGGATGTGAATTACAATGGATAAGAATACTCTTTTCTGTCAAGACCCAAGCACTTTGTTGTCATTTTTTCATTATTAATCCTTCTTGACATCCCTACCAGGTTTGTGAACCTCAAAGCAGATTGCAACTAATAGATAGGGAAGATGGCTGGGCACAGTGGCGCATGCCCAGGCCAAAGCAGGAGAATTGCTTGAGCCCAAGAGTCCAAGATCAGCCTGAGCAACATAGTGAGACCCCATCTCTACAAAGAATATTTTAAAGATGTTTAAAAAGAAGAAGAGGAGGAAGATGCAGGCTTAACCATGAAGGTATCAGCCAACCTTAGACATAGTATCAATACAATGAATAATGTTCTTCATTCTAAAACTAAGCTTTTTCTAATGAAATCCTAGCAAATAATCGATCTACTCTGCAGGGGTAAGGATTTCCACTGGAAAGTCACAGAGAACATTGACTTTATTTCCCTTGCTATAAAGTTTGCATGTGGAGAGATGGGGAAAAAATAGGTGCTCTGATTGGTTTTTGTATAAAGTAAGCTAAAACATATAACCTTAAATATTGTAGGAAAGAGATTATTTTCTTCATAGACAAATTGGTACTGATCAGATGTCATTAGGACTCCCCCAAAGAGGTAAAATCTCAATCTCTAAAACGTTTACTGAGCATGATCTTTGCTGGGTGGTTCCCAGAGTTCTTTACAATCTAGGCAGTTGGCCACATGCATTCATTAGCTTTATAACTTACATATATTCATCTTATATGTAATATATGTGTGAAAGATTCAAACTCATCAAAATTACTAATTATATATCATGAACCCTTGGGATCACTCACAAATGATTTAATTCAGAAAATGCCGAATTCATGGATGATAAATTCATGAACAAATAATCTTCCTAATTTATTTTGCCTCTTCTATTCATGAATGGAAAGACAAGAAAAACTATTCAGAGAATAGGATCTCAAGAACTGAATACTTTATTATTTTTCTCTTCTTTCCTAAAAACTCTGTTTCTCTATTAGCTGATACAAGAAGAGTCAAGATAATACAGCTAACAAAATGAGCAAAGCAGGTTAAGGAAACTCCAAAGGCAGGGAGGGGGGAAAGCACTAAAGGTAATAGCTACTTTAGAAGGAAGGCATTAACTCCTACACTTAATGCTATAAAAGCACATCTGTCAACACCAATGGCAGCCACAGGGAGGGGAAAAACCTATTGTATATCTAGCCTAAGAGTAGAAGTGGTAATGAGTAACAGTAAAGAATTAACAGGCATAGTTTCAAAGAGTATTCAGGGTGCGTATTCTGTCAACGGTGTGTATGCTTAATGTGTAGAGTTAATTGTTTTATTCTTTATAACAAGCCAAATTATCCAAATTGCACACAACTAGTCTCAAGTTATCTGTGAGATATATACTGACATATTCATATGATAAAATGACTGCAATTTATTTCAGAACACCCAAGGTGTAAAGACTATTTATAGTTTTTAACGGAGGATGTATACTTTTTAGTTTAGAATTTTCCAAAAGTAAAATTTTATATTTTAAAAAAGTGTCCTTAGGCCAAGTGTTGTGGCTTACACCTATAAGCCCAGCAGTTTAGGAGGCCAAGGTGGGAGGATCCCTTAAGCCCAGGAGTCTGAGACAAGCCTGGGCAACACAGAGACCTTGTCTCCACCCAAAATTTAAAAATTAGCCAGGAATGGTGGTGTGTGCCTGTGGTACCAGCTGCTAGAGAGGCTAAGGTGGGAGAATCACTTGAGGCTGCAGTGAACTGTGATTGGAAAAAATAAAAAAAGAGGCAGTCAGGTACAGTGGCTAATGACTGTAAACTTTGGGAGGCCAAAGCAAGAGGACCACTTGAGTCCAAGAGTTCAAGACCAGCCTGAGCAACATGGCAAAACCCCATCTCTACAAAAAATACAAAACATTAGCCAAGCATGACGGCATATGCCTGTGATACCAGCTACTTAGGAAGTCAAAGCTGCAGTGAGCCATGATTGTGCCACTGCACTCTAGTCTGGGTTACAGTGAGACCCTGTCTCAAAGAAAAAAAAAAGACAAAAAGAAAGAAGTTACATTCACTCATGTGTTTAGCTGTACCTGTGTATTTTCATATATTACATAAATATGCAGTAGCTAGTATTTATTCCCCAAAAGGTTGGACAGGTTCCCCAGCAAAGGGCTTTACAGCAAAGCTCTTCTAGTACCTAGCAGGCAGTTTTCCTGTGGCCACCTCAGGCTACAGCACCAATGAACTTTGTCATCCACTGAACCAGAGCCCTGCTTCCTCTTTACCTTTGAATAGTTAATCCCTGGTTAATCTGTTAATAACTTCCAGCTGATAACGATCCTGTTCAAATTACTGTGTAGTTTCTGGTCTTCTGATCAGACCCTAAGAACTCTAGAACTGTATATAGCTCAGAGGCTTATAGAGAACATTTAAATAAACTATCAATGCCCAAAATCTCAGAAACAGTTCCATGAAGCTGTGTGGGAGTGGCTATGGGAGCATATTCGGGAGGCTGCCGTTTGAATCACCTCTGACACTTCCTGACCAATGGCATAGTTTATAATGACAAGAAGAAATATGGGCTCGAGTTGGGAGAAACTTAAAAACAAACTGGGGCACTAGGTGTTCTTTGTTTCTCTGCAAACTGTAAAATCAACATCATCAGACAAAAAGGAAAGCGCTTTTTTAAAGGGCTATTTTATATCCCGATGGCTAATGACAGCCATTTTGCCATAAATGTTACTTCGATTCAAGGTAACATAGAATTCTGAATTGTTTCCCTTAGAGAGTAACTGAAGTATACCATCAAAATGTACACAAGTGGACACATCTCTCTGAATCCTTGGTTTTATTTCTAGTGTCTCAGAGGGAAACAAAATACCTAACCATTCCTTGAATATTTAGATCATACAAACGCACAGTATAATCCAGAATCAACACACGAGATACAATAATGAGAATATGGGCTCTTTTTTTAAGAGATGGGGTTTCACAGGGTTAGCCGGCATGATCTCGATCTCCTGACCTGGTGATCTGCCCGCTTTGGCCTCCCAAAGTGCTGGGATCACAGCCAGAATACGGGTTGTTTAACTAAACAAACCCAATAAACAAAATCTCTACCCAATATATAGATTGATTTTTTTTTTTTGGAGACAGTCTTGCTCTGTTGCCAGGCGCCAAGCTGGAGTGCAGTGGTGCAATCTTGGCTCACTGCAACCTCCACCTCCCAGGTTAAAGCAATTCTCCTGCCTCAGCTCCCAAGTAGCTGGGACTACAGGTGCGCGCCACCATGCCCAGCAAATTTTTGTACTTTAAAATACAAACCCCAAAGTGTTGGGGTTACAGGTGTGAACCACCATGCCCAGCCTAAACTATCTTTAAAATTAGTGCATTAATGCATAAAATAATAATAATGGAATACACAAAGTCATAGGTAATGGTGAGGGGGAAAATTTAAGTACCTTTTTCTTCCTGTATTTTCTAAAATGCTGCTATGCTTTATAGTTATAAACAAGCATTTAATTTAAAGATTGTAATTTTTTTTTAAAAAAAAAAAGGAATTCATGTTTCTGATTAATTCTGAGAATTCCATACGTTGGATAAATGGTTGTCAATCTTACCACCTAACTTCTTAAAGGGGTTAGTAGCTGAAGCTTTCTCAGCTAGGAGCTAACCACTTCTTTTTAAATATTTTATTGGTTGATTGCAGTAAAACCCACATAACATAAAAGTTACCATTTTAACCATTTATAATCAGTAGCATTAAGTAAATTCACAACATTGTCACCATCATCCATTTTCAGAACTTGTCTACGTCTCTAACAGAAATTCTGTCCTCATTCAATAGTAACTCACTTTCTACGAATTTACCTATTCTAGGTATTTCATTTAAGTAGAGTCATATATTTGTACTTTTGGGTCTGATTACTTCATTTAGCATAACATTTTCAAGGTTCATCCATACTGTAGCAAGTATCAGAATTTTCTATCTTCTTAAGACTGAATAATATTCCTTGTATGCATATAACTTATTTTGTTTATTCATTAATATGTTCATAAATATTTCAGTTGTTACCACTTAATTTTAAAATCAAACAAAAATGGTATTGAATAATCTATGCAAAATTCTTCCAAATGTGGGAGCCAAAGGAAAAATATAAAGGGAGAAGAACTCCAAGTCACGTATTGAGGTCTGAGGAATGAAAATAAAACAATTAGTCACACACCTTTGAGAAGCATAGTATGTGTTTCATTCTGTAATCTTTCTAAAAAACTTTTAAGAATATACTACTACCAGCTGGGCACAGTGGCTCACGCCTGTAATCCCAGCACTTTGGGAGGCCAAGACATGAGGATCGCTTGAGCCTAAGAGTTTGAGACCAGTGTGGGCAACATGGTGAAACCCTTGTCTCTACAAAAAACACAAATAAAAGCTGGGAGTGGTGGTACATGTACCTCTCATCCCAGCTACTCAGGAGGCTGAGGTCATGAGATTGCTTGATCCCAAAAAATGAGGCTGCAGTGAGCCAAGGTCACGCCAGTGCACTCCAGCCTCGGTGACAGAGTGAGACCCTGTCTCAGAAGAAAAAAAAAAAGACTACCATTTGACACATCACTGCAGGAAGAGAATAATCTATAACTACATATGAAAATGATCTTCCAGGCTGGGCGCGGTGGCTCATGCCTGTAATCCCAGCATTTTGAGAGGCCAAGGCGGGTGGATCACCTGAGGTCAGGAGTTCAAGACCAGTCTGACCAATACGGTGAAACTCCATCTCTATTTAAAAAAAAATAAAAGAAAAAAGTAAAATATGAAAGAAAATGATCTTCCAACCAATAATACCTCATATATTCATTAACAAGTAGGTTTGAAATACTATGGACCATATTTATGAACCATATGCTGAGGGGTGAGGGAAAGATAATGTCACTGCCTCTGGAGCTAGCTTAATGTAAGGTACTGAGAAATTATATGTTTTTTTACAGTTACAAAAATGTATAATTTCAAACCTTAGTGGTCTGAAGAACACAGAACACGCTGGGCGCAGTGGCTCACACCTGTAATCCCAGCACTTTGGGAGGCCAAGGACGGCGGACCATTTGAGGTCAAGAGTTCAAGACAAGCCTGGCCAACACGGTGAAACCCTGTCTCTACTAAAAATACAGAAATTAGCCAGTCGTGGTGGCACATGCCTGTAGTCCCAGCTACTTAAGAGGCTATGGCAGGAGAATGCCTGAACCCGGGAGGCAGAGGTTGCAGTGAGCCAAGATAGCGCCATTGCACTCTAGCCTAGGCTACAAGACCAAAACTCTGAATCAAAAGAAAAAGAAAAAAACACAAAACACTACAACAAACTAAAATAGGTAGATATGATCAAGACCACTAAGTCAGACAAAATTCTCTCTGAAAAAGAGGTACCCAAATGGAGACCCAAAAGACTTAACTGTCACATAGCTGAGTGAAAGCACATCCCCTACTAAGGGTGGTCAGCATGTACAGAAGCTGAGAGGGAAAGTAGCTTCCTTATACATGTGGGAGTTAACAAAACAGAAATGATATTTAAAGCTATGGGAATGGAAATAAAAACTGCATTTAAATTGGAGAGAAGGTTATTAGCACAAACACTGAGAAAGAAAGCTTAAAGAGGAAGGAAGGTAGAAAACTTCATAGTGTCTCTTAAGTTTCAAGAAGGAAGTAATATAATAGCCTCCTATGTTAAATAATTCTAAGACGCAGGAGAGGCAAGAAGTAAAAATCCTGTAGATTTGGCAAAATCAAAGTTACTGGTGACGTAGAAAGAACTGCTTTGTAGTCCCATAACTGCATAACCACAATATACTTTAACCAGGAAAAGCTACTTTAAATTGTCACCAAGTGAACCAGAAGCTATCTGATGATCCACATACTTGACTACCTTTTTTTAAAAAAACTCTTCATTTTTTCCTGTGGTTGTTTTGTTTTGTTTACTAATCTTTATTTACTATTCCTGCTTGCTCCCTGGAAATAAGCATGGTAAGTTTAAAGTCCCAGAGGCTTACTATGTTAGAGCTGGATGATACTGACATTTAGACCTCCTGATCTCACATGATCTGCCTGCTTCGGCCTCCCAAGGTGCTGTAATTACAGGTGTGAGCCACTGCATCCAGCCCACAAATGGTATTTTTAAAAGTGAATTCTTCAGACGTATTTTTTGAGATGGAATCTCGCTCTGTTGCCCAGGATGGGGTGCAGTGGCACAATCTCAGCTAACTGCAATTCCTACCTCCTGGGTTCCAGCTATTCTCCTGCATCAGACACCCAAGTAGCTGGGATTACAGGCGCATGCCACCATGCCTGGCTGATTTTTTTTTTTTTTTTTTTTTTTTTTTAAGAGACGGGGTTTTACCATGGTGGCTAGGCTGGTCTCAAACTCCTGACCTCAGGTGATCCACCTACCTCAGCCTCCCAAAGTGCTGGGACTACAGGCATGACACACTGTGCCCAGCCTTCAAAATGCATTTTAATGTTTTAATTTTAAGATAGGTACACTCAATTTTTCAGGGATGTGTTATATAAAGTAAGATAGACTAATTTATAATTTACTTTTTCATATCCATGAAGCAAACCTAATTTATTTCAGCCTACTTGTTTCACTATAAATCAAATCAAAAAAAATTTAAACTGCTTTAGAGAGAGCCAATTTTAAAACTCTATTAGAATTTCATGTCAAAGAAAAGAAAACGAGTGCTCATAGTCCCAGCTTCAGAAGGCAGAGATGGGAGAATTACTTTAGGCCAGGAGTTAAAGGCTGTAGTACACCATGATCATGGCTGTCAACAGCCACTGCACTCCAGGCTGGGTAATATAATGAGACTCCATTTCTTTTTTTCTTTTTTTTTTTTTTCTTTGAGACAGAGTCTTGCTCTGTTGCCACGATGCAGTGCAGTGGCTCAATCTCAGTTCACCACAACCTCTGCCTCCCTGGTTCAAGCAATTCTCCTGCCTCAGCCTCTCGAGAAGCTGGAATTACAGGCATGCACCATCATGACCAGCTAATTTTTGTATTTTTAGTAGCAACGAGGTTTCACCATGTTGGCCAGGATGGTCTCCAACTCGTGACCTCGTGATCTGCCCACCCTGGCCTCCTAAAGTGCTGGGATGAGCCACTACACACAGCCAGAGACTCTATCTCTTAAAAAAACAAAAATAAAAAAGGCTAGGCATGGTAGCTCATGCCTGTAATCCCAGCACATTGGAAGGCCGAGGCAGGCAGATCACCTGAGGTCAGGAGTTCGAGACCAGCTCGACCAACATGGAGAAATCCCATCTCTTCTAAAAATACAAAATTAGCCAGGCGTGGTGGCACATGCCTGTAATCCCAGCTACTCGGGAGACTGACGCATAAGAATCGCTTCAACCTGGGAGGCAGAGGTTGTAGTCAACCAAGATCATACCACTGCACTCAGCCTAGGCAACAAGAGTGAAACTTTGTCTTAAAATAAAAAAGAAAATGAGAAATAAAATCTAGAACGTGCAATGGCCATTCATCAGGAACTATACTGTCCATTTACAAATATTTGGGCATAGCTTCCTGTTTCTCAATGGGAACACTACTGGTACCTGAGATGAAAAACTATTCAATGTGAAGCTATATCCAGCACAACACCAGACATGTAGCATTCCTGTGACCTGCCCACTAAATGACATTGTGTTCCTCTACCGCAATCACTGTATAATCAAAAACAGCCCCCCAAAATTCTGAACTCTTTCTCTGAGTGTTACACAATCCCACGCATCGCTGAAAACCACTAGTAGTTTGAAAGCACTGCAACTTTTCCTATCTTAATGAAAATCTAACATAGACTCCCAATTTTCTGTCTTAATATACAGAGCATACTTAATATAATTTCTTGAGGACAGCCTTGATTAAGAACACTGACTATTGGCCGGGTGCGGTGGCTCATGCCTGTAATCCCAGCACTTTCGGAGGCTAAGCCAGGTGGATCACCTGAGGTCAGTTCAAGACCAGCCTGGCGAACACGGTGAATCCCCGTCTCCACTAAAAATACAAAGATTAGCTGGGTGGGATGGAACATGCCTGTAATCCCAGCTACTCAGGAGGCTGAGGCAGGAGAACTGCTTGAACTGAGGAGGCAGAGGTTGCAGTGAGCTGAGATCGTGCCACTGCACCCCAGCCTGGGCGACAGAGCAAGATTCTATCGCAAAACAAAGAACACTAGCATGTATTACTGGTTTTTTTGTTTTTGTTTTGTTTTGTTTTGTTTTTTAACAAGACAGAGTCTTGCTCTGTCACCCAGGCTGGGGTGCAGTGGCACCTTCTTAGTACCCTGCAGCCTCAAACTCCTGGACTCAAGCGATCCTCCCACCTCAGCCTCCCAAAGAGCTAGGACTATAGGAACACACCACCAAATCTAGTTAATTCAATTTTTTGTAGAGATGAGGTTTCACTGTGTTGGCCAGGCTGGTCTCAAACTCCTGGCCTCGAGCAATCCTCCCATCTCAGCCTCCCAAAGAGCTAGAATTACAAGTGTGAGCCACCATGCCTAGCTTGTTACTGTAATATAATACGGTTCCTAGAAATTAAAGTGTTATCTTTAATCCTGTATTAGTGACCCAAGTCTATTATATTTGAACATGATACGATCGTTATTTGACATATAAACTGCTTTACAGTTCTTTTTCATTTTATCCTTTTTAGCCAGTGTTATTTCTTCCTAGACTATCTGTCGACCTATAGGACTCTCCCTGTACGACAATAACTTTTATCACTAATGGCCAAGTTTATTAAATCAAAAGCCTGAAATAACAGATGAAGGCTTGAAGATGGCTCCAGCCCTTCCTAAAATTTAAAGTGCATGAGCTTAAAGATAGTTATGCTTTCTAAGAATTTGATTTACTTCTGGTTTTAAAACTATGTAATGACTTAAAAAATTCCAAGGATCCAACAGCTGAGTAAATCATTAACAAATGATTAAAATTTAATAAATAATTTTCAGGACTAAAGTATACTACTATATACTACCAAATACTCTGATCAAATATTATTAATTATTACTAATAATATTTATAAATAACTCACCTGATTTCTTTTAGTCCTTCTCTCTGGATAACCTGAAGAATTTCTTTATGACTCATGGGTGTATTGGGGTATTTTTCTAAGACCTGAGAAACAAGTACATAATAATAAATTATTTCTTATTTTAAGTTCTTATAATTCTATATGTAAGTATATTTCTTATAGTTGTACCTTAATAATTATATCCAGACCATACATATACAGACTTTTCATTCCTTATATTTCAGAATAAAAGAAAAATTAACAATATATATCAGATCTTCTTTCTCTCAGTCATAAATAGTAAGTCAAATCCTGAAGCAGAAATTGACTAAAAAAGCTAAAATTAATAACCCAATTATTCACTACTAATAAATACGTAATTGTTTACTTCTGCCTCCATCCCCACATCCCTTCACTACCTGTGATCTACTGCAGGGTAATCTACCGTTAGATTACCCATTTCCTGGTAAATGTATAGCAAAGCCTAGTAAATCACAGATACACAATAAATCCTTAACCAAAATAAGTAAACAATATAATTATAATAAAATTAAAGTGATATCTATGTTCTGGTTCCAGTGAAGAGCAGGCATAGTCCATTCTGTCTCTCCCACTGAATGTAACTAAAAACCTGGACAGAATGCATGGAGCAGCTATTTGAAGACTTGGGAAATAGTAGCAGGTGGCTTGGAGAGAAAACCACAACCAGGAGTACCACTAGTCCAGCAGTGATTTTCCCGATTTTGTTTCCCTCTGGTACCTCCCCTGAGCCTGGACTCAAAGGCAGCCCAAAACCCAGAATTACAGGCTAAGTGTAGGCAGAAAGTCTTGCAAAAGAAAAATCTCTTCTTTTGGTCTGAGGCACAGTCAAGAGGACATTTCTAAATACTGGATAGAGAAAGGGAAAATTCTCTGGGTTTCTCCCCCGTTTTCTTTTTCTCTGCCCTTGGCCGAGGCAATCCCATGGGAGCAGCTTTGGTAACATCAGCAGCAGCTAGACAGGGACCTGAAACTCCAAGAAAGCGCAACCTCGCAAGGGGTCCTACAAGCTGGGCACACTGGCTCATGCCTGTTACCTCGGCACTTTGGGAAGCCAAAGCGGGCAGATTACTTGAGGTAAAGGAGTTCAAGACCAGCCTGGGCAACAGGGTGAAACCTCAACTCTACTAAACACACACACACACACACACACACACACACACACACACACACATACACACACACACACACAATTAGCTGGTCCTGGCCATGTGCGCCTGTAGGCCCAGCTACTCAGGAGGCTGAGGCAGGAGGATGGCAAGAACCCCAGAGGCGGAGGCTAGAGTGGGCCAAGACTGCACCACTGCACTCCAGCCTGGGTGACAGAGCAAGACTCTGCCTCAAAAGAAAAAGAAAAAGAAAAAAATTAGCCAGGCGTGGTGGTGAGTGCCTGTAATCCCAGGTACTCAGGAGCCTGAGGCAGGAGAATCCTTTGAACCCAGGAGGCAGAGGTTGCAGTGAGCCGAGATCATGCCACTGCACTCCAGCCTGGGCAACAGACCAAGACTCTGTCTCAAAAAAAGAAAAAAAAAAAAATTAGCCAGGCGTGGTGGTGTATGCTTGTAATTTTAGCTACTCGAGGCACTGAGGCCAAGAATAGCTTGAACCTGGGAGGTGGAAGTTGCAGTAAGCGGAGATTGTGCCCCTGCACTCCAGCCTGGGCAACAGAGAAAGACCCTGTCTCAAAAAATATATCTATCTATATCTAATACACAATTCAAACTTACTCAACATATGAAGAGTAAGGAAATCAGTAACTCACAAGAGAAAAAACAAGGTATACACAATAAACCCAAGGTGGCACAGATGTTGGAATTATCAGACAAAAGCAGCTATTTTAACTATGCTTCAAGATGTCTGGTGAATATTCTTGAAACAAATAGCTAACAGAGTCTCAACAGATATACATGTATTATTTCATATATGTTTATTTTGTTGTTTACACTTACATTTCTATATGAAATAAAAATGCAATAACCAGTAATATTTCCAAACATAACATAGCAAGATAAGTGGCAGCCAAAATTCAAATCCAAGTCTTGCATGACAATAACACACTGTCTCCTGTGTTTGCAACTATTTTCTCATTTGGTCAGCCATAAAACCCAACACTTATTTCTGTTGATCATCTTCTTTGATCTCTCTGCTACATCTGACATTATTAACTGTTCCCTTCACAGACATCACACTCCTAAACTTCCCTTTTTCCCAAAAATATTTTTCTCAGTCTTCTTTGTAGATGTCTTTTTCTATGCCTATCCCTCAAATATTTTATAAACATCCACTTACCCCTTTTACTTTTCACTCCACCAAAATCTCCCTGAATAACATTATCCACACTAAGCCTTAAGCACTCACACTTTGATGGATCAAGCCGCAGTCTACTAAAAACTATTAAAAACCTGTAATCAAGCCGGGCGCAGTGGCTCAAGCCTGTAATCCCAGCACTTTGGGAGGTCGAGGCGGGTGGATCACGAGGTCAAGAGATCGAGACCATCCTGGTCAACACGGTGAAACCCCATCTCTACTAAAATTACAAAAAAGTAGCTGGGCATGGTGGCACATGCCTGTAATCTGAGCTACTCAGGAGGCTGAGGCAGGAGAATTGCCTGAACCCAGGAGGCGGAGGTTGCGGTGAGCCGAGATCGCGTCATTGCACTCCAGCCTGGGTAACAAGAGCGAAACTCCGTCTCAAAAAAGGAAAAAAAAGAAAAAGAAAAACCTGTAACCGTTGGATATTCCGTAAGCTTATCAAATTTCAGTTGTCCAAAGTTGAACTTACTGCCTTCATCAGGTTAAGGCCCACACAGAAAACCTAACCTTTATTTATTGTCTACATGTTAAAAATGTATTAAAGTACTGAAAATGAACAAAAATACACTATGGACCTGGACAAGTAATAGTTCACAAACGGGTTAATATAACTGGACAATAACCATATGAAAAAGCATTTGCACACTGATGTATTCATGGATGAAATCATGTGATGTCTGGGAGTTACTTCAAAAAATATACGAGGATAGGGGTTTAAATATAGCAAGACTGGCCATAAATTGATAATTATAGAAGCTAAATGGTGAGCACAAAGATATTCACTATGTTATTGTCCACTTTTACGTACATAATCAATTTCCCATAATAAAAATCTATGAAGCAAATGAAATACATTTGACTTTAATAGCAGTCAAATATAATACATTTCAATGTGGGTTTTTTCCTGCCAATTTAAATGGCAAAAACATCGCAATAATAAACACCATGAAATGGCTACTTGTATGAATACGTACATCTGTCCAAGGAGCTAGAAAATGGAAATTAATATTTCTGGAGTATAATTCTCTGGCATATCAAATCTTAATTGAAAGGTGATTATTAAATCATTATCAGAATGAGTCACACTCAGAATTGAAAATATTATATTCGGCCGGACGCAGTGGCTCACACCGGTAATCCCAGCACTTTGGGAGGCCGAGGCGGGTGGATCACGAGGTCAAGAGATCGAGACCATCCTGATCAACATGATGAAACCCCGTCTCTACTAAAAATACAAAAAGTTAGCGGGGCATGGTGGTGCGTGCCTGTAATCCTAGCTACTCAGGAGGCTGAGGCAGGAGAATTGCCTGAACCCAGGAGGCGGAGGTTGCGGTGAGCCGAGATCGCGCCATTGCACTCCAGCCTGGGTAACAAGAGCGAAACTCCGTCTCATTAAAAAAAAAAGAAAGAGCCGGGCACGGTGGCTCAAGCCTGTAATCCCAGCACTTTGGGAGGCCGAGGCGGGTGGATCACGAGGTCAAGAGATCGAGACCATCCTGGTCAACATGGTGAAACCCCGTCTCTACTAAAAATACAAAAAACTAGCTGGGCGTGGTGGCGCATGCCTGTAATCCCAGCTACTCAGGAGGCTGAGGCAGGAGAATTGCCTGAACCCAGGAGGCGGAGGTTGCGGTGAGCCGAGATCGTGCCATTGCACTCCAGCCTGGGTAAAAGTGAAACTCCGCCTCAAAAAAAAAAAAAAAAAAGAAAGAAAGAAAATATTATATTATCCATGCTAATAAAAATTAACATTTTCTGATATATTCTGCAGAACAAGGAATTGCTATTTTAATATTTTAATGTGGTTGAAACATAAGACATTAAACTATTACAAGTGGAGACAAAAAACCATGTTGTTTCGAGGTCTCAAGGATTTCACTGATTTCCCAGATGTTCTATATTTTAATAAAACAGAGAAAACCTGCTAGTTAAAACTACTTAAGGAGGCTGGGTGTGGTGGCTCACACCTGTAATCCCAGCACTTTGGGAGGCCAAGACAGGCAGATCACATGAGGTCAAGAGTTTGAGATCAGCCTGGCCAACGTGGTGAAACCCTGTTTCTACTAAAAATATAAAAATTAGCCAGGTGCGGTGGTGGGTGCCTATAATCCCGGCTACTAGGGAGGCTGAGGCAGGAGAATTGCTTCGACCCAGGAGGCAGAGGCTGCAGTGAACTGAGATCACATCATTGCACTCCAGTCTGGGCAACAAGAGCAAAACTATCTCTCAAAAAAATATGTATGTATGTATGTATGTGTGTGTGTATTTACACATATATATACACACATATTGTAATCACAGCACATTCGGAGGCCAAGTTGGGCAGATCATGAGGTCAGGAGGTCGAGACCAGCCTCACCAACATGGTGAAACCCCATCTCTACTAAAAATACAAAAATTAGCCAGGTGTGGTGGTGCACACCTGTAATCCCAGCGACTCGGAGGCTGAAGCAGAAGGATCAGCTTGAACTTGGGACGTGGAGGTTACAGCAAGCTGAGACCATACCACTGTACTCCAGCATGAGCAACAGAGCAAGACTCCGTCTCAAAACAAACAAAAAATGTTTATCACAGCTTCATTTAAATGCTAGGCATTTAAACTTAGTTTTTTTAGGCGAGGTTCGGTGGCTCACGCCTGTAATCCCAGCATTTTGGGAGGCTAAGGAGGGCAGATCACTTGAGGCCTGAAGTTCAAGACCAGCCTGGTCAAGAAGAAGAAACCCTGTCTCTACTTAAAAATAAATAAATAAATAAATTAGGCCAGCGTGGTGGTTCACGCCTATAATCCCAGCACTTTGGGAGGCCGAGGCGGGCAGATCACGATGTCAAGAGATTGAGACCATCCTGGCCAACATGGTGAAATCCGGTCTCTACTAAAAATACAAAAATTAGCTATGCATGGTGGTGTGCGCCTGTAGTCCCAGTTACTTGGGAGGCTGAGGCAGGAGAATTGCTTGAACCCGGGAGACAGAGGTTGCAGTGAGCTAAGATCACGCCACTGCACTCCAGTCTGGCACCAGAGTGAGACTCTATCTCAAAAAAAAAAAATTAGCCAGCTGTGGTGGTGGGCACCTGCAATCTCAGTTACTCAGGAGACCGAGGAACAAGAATCACTTAAACCCAGAAGGCAGAGGCTGCAAAGAGCCAAGATAGCACCACTGTACTCCAGCCTGGGTGAAAGAGCAAGACTCTGTGACCAAAAAAAAAAAAAAAAAAGAAAGAAAGAAAAGAAAAAGATTGGTTTTTTGTTGTTGCTTTTTTTGAGACAGGGTCTCACTGTATTACCCAGGCTGCAGTGTAGTGCTACAATCACAGCTCACTGCAACCTCCGCCTCCAAGGCTCAAGCTACCCTCCCACCTCAGCCTTCTGAGTAGCTAGAACTATAGGCATGTGCCACTACACCTGTCTAATTTTCATATTTTTTTGTAGAGACAGGGTTTTGCCATGTTGCCTAGGCTGGTCTCAAACTCCTGAGGTTTTGTACTTTTTGTAGAGATGGGGTTTTGGCATGTCGTACAGGCAAGTGTCAAATTCCTGGGCTCAACGTTCTACCTGCCTTGGCCTCTCCAAGTGTTAGGATTATAGGTGTGAGCCACCATACCTTGCCTAGAATTAGTTTTAATTTTAAAAAGTATTATACTAAATTTTCTCAAACTATTTAAAGCTATAAGCAGTTTGGGGGAGAAAGAAAAATGTTTTTCAATTAAAGACTTAAATATTACACCTTTAAAACATTTGACTATGGAAATTTAAAAACGTTTACCAAATTAGAACATTACAGTGAACCATCACATACCCCTCACCTGTTATCACAATTATCAACACATGGCCTATCTTGTTTCATCCATATATTCAGCCACCCTCTCTTCAAAAACTGGGTTATTCTGAAGCAAGCCTTAGACATTTCATTCATTAATATTATATGTAGTATATATCTCGGACAACAAGGACTTAAGAAACATTATCCACATCAGAAAATGACTATAATTCCTTAATATCAAATTATTTAGTCAATCTCTTAAATTTACATGGAAAAAACTTTTTTTTAATAGTTGGTTTGTTCAAACCAATAGACCCACACACATTGCATTTGGTTAACACATGTCTTGAAGTATCTTTTAATCTATGGGTGTCTCTCACTCTTTTTTTCTTCCCATTTACTTACAGAAGAAAACTAGTAAACTGTACTATAGTTACCCACATTCTGTATTTTGCTAATCATATAGTCCTCTGTCTCTTGCATTTCCTAAAAATTAGAACTGAAACCTAGGCTTGCTCAGATTCAGAGTTTTAGAAAGAAAATTTCATAGGCATACTGTGTACCTCCTACCACACCACATCAGAACATACAAAGTATCTATAATCTCTTTTTTGAGATGCTAAGATACATCAGTGGATAGACGCGGTCTACTTGATCCACTTATTATAAACTCTCCCATTGGCATTTCAGTCTAATTGTTTTAGCAGCCACCAGTGATCACTATCTCCATCCATTTTATTTAGGAGCTGGAAAGTGCTGATAGTCTATTGTTCCTTTTTCATTTATAAGCCACAGTCCTTCTAAAAAGAAACGTTTTCCACCATCTACTTGGTTATCTGAGGTACAATTCATATTAAAAAAAAAAAAAAAAAAAAAAGCAGGATAAGGCTGGGCACAGTAGCTCACACCTGTAATCTCAGCACTCTGGGAGGCCGAGGTGGGTGGATCACCTGAGATGAGTAGTTCAAGGCCATCCTGGTAAAACCCTGTCTCTACCAAAAATACAAAAATTAGCCAGGCATGGTGGCACACACTTGTAACCCCAGCTACTTGGGAGGCTGAGGCAGGAAAATTGCTTGAACCCAGCAGGCGGAGGTTGCAGTAAGCCAAGATTGCATCACTGCACTTCAGCCTGGGCAACAAGAGCAAAACTCAATCTCAAAAAAAAAAAAAAAAAGCAGGTTGGGTGCGGTGGCTCATGCCTGTAATCCTAGCACTCTGGGAGTCCGAGGCAGGTGGATCAAGAGGTTCAGAGTTGGAGACCAGCATGACCAACATGGTGAAACCCCCATTTCTATTAAAAATACAGAAGTTAGCTGGGTGTTGGTGGAATGTGCCCGTAATCCCAGCTACTCAGGGGGCTGAGGCAGGAGAATTGCTTGAACCCAGGAGACAGAGGTTGCAGCAGTGAGCCGAGATCGTGCCACTGCATTCCAGCCTGAGCAACAGAGTGAGACTCTGTCTCAAAAAAAAAAAAAAAAAAAAAAAGCAGGATAAGTAACTTGGTTGTTTTTGTATTTATTGTTTTTAGAATAATTAGCTGGTTTTCCAGCATGCTCCCAAGCTGATGTTGGTTTTTGTCTGAAATACATCATAAATCTTATCACTACCATTTTATAAAGTAGCATTACAGATTTAAATATATTTTTGTGCTTTAATTACTGTATTTCCTCACTTGTGAATTGGCTATTCAAGGCCATCGTCTACTTACTTATATACCATTTGTGAGAGCTAATTTATATTAAATATATTGAAACATTTACTGTCACATTTAGTACAAAACCTTTCACCAGTTCATTCTTCATCCTTTTTATCACTACTGAATTTCCATGGAAGTTTTTATTAATTTTATGTATTGTAACTGACTGCTCTTTTCAATTTATTTTAGCACGTTTACATTTAAATGTAGCTTCCCCCCCTTTGACAGCTTAATATTTTTTTCTATATTCATTTACATTTAACTCTTATAATTCACATAAGAAACAGTGCATGGGCCAGGTTCCGTGGCTCCCAGCACTTTGGGAGGCCAAGGCAGGCAGATCATTTGAGGCCAGGAGTAAGAGACCAACCTGGCCAACATGGCCATATCCTGGTTCTACTAAAAATACAAAGATGAGGCCGGGTGCAGTGGCTCACACCTGTAATCTCAGCACTTTGGAAGACCGAGGCGGGTGGATCACTTGAGGTCAGGAGTTCAAGACCAGCCTGCCCAACAGGGCAAAACCCTGTCTCTACTAAAAATTAAAAAATTAGCCAGGCGTGGTGGTGAGCACCTGTAATCCTGGCTACTCATGAGGCAGAGGCAGAAGAATCACTTAAACCCTGGAGGCAGAGGCTGCAGTGAATTGGGATCGAGCCATTGCACTCCAGCCTGGGCGACAGAGCAAGACTCGCTCTCAAAAAAAAAAAAAAAAAAAAGAAAGAAAGAAAGAAAGAAAGATTAGCTGGGTGTGGTGGTACACACCTTGTTATCCCAACTACTCAGGAGTCTGAGGTTGCTATGAGCTGAGATCATGCCACTGGACTCCAGCCTGAGTGACAGAGTGAGACTGTCCCCCTGCCAAAGAAAGAAAGAAAATGTGCATAGATAGAAATGAGAAAAATATGCAGACACACTAGAAAAAAACTAAGAGAGAGAGAATGAGGGAGAAAAAAAAACCCTAAATGGCCACATATATTACTGGGCAAATATGCTGTATAAAACCACTACATTATTTTTACGAGTAGAAAAGACTACGTACAGCAGTTTTGCAAAACTGTTAGGTTACATTAACCACAGGAGGGCAGTGTTTATCAAAGAAAACCTGATTCCACTGAAATGTTCATGTAACTTTAAAGTACAATTTTAGAAACTATTTTATGACAAGATGAATAACCACTCAGAAGAATTAAAAATCAACACTACACAGATTTAAATCTAGATTTTAAGAGGATGCTTAATATATTTATTTCTTAGCTTGCAGATTCCTAATTCAGTTAATAAAAAGGATTTGAAAATTATATTTTCGAGCAGTCAAGAATAACTGAGTTGCCTCTAAGATTCAAGTTTGATTCTAGCCTAAATAACAGGAATATTTCAATTATTGTTGCACTATGAATTCATTCCAGATATACAGATGTGCACAGTCTGAATTCTGTATAATCTACATGACTGTTACATTTAAAATGTGCAAGTTAATAACACAGTGATCTTTACATACAGTTGTATCAGTGTCATAAGGCACATTTAACCACTCAAAAGCTTTAATTAGGGTAACTTGTGCCATAGCAGTAAATCAGATCAGCCAGCAACAGAGAGTGAGAAAAGATGAGGGCTTATGCTACAGAACAATATATAATCTTTGAAAGCCAGAGAAGAAGAGCTAACAAATAAACCAACCAGAGGGATAAGAAAAAAAAAACAGGCCGGGCGCGGTGGCTCAGCCTGTAATCCCAGCACTTTGGGAGGCCAAGGTGGGTGGATCACGAGGTCGAGAGATCGAGACCATCCTGGTCAACATAGTGAAACCCCGTCTCTACTAAAAATACAAAAAACTAGCTGGGCGTGGTGGCGCGTGCCTGTAATCCCAGCTACTCAGGAGGCTGAGGCAGGAGAATTGCCTGAGCCCAGGAGGCAGAGGTTGCAGTGAGCCGAGATCGCGCCACTGCACTCCAGCCTGGGCAACGAGAGCGAAACTCCGTCTCAAAAAAAAAAAAAAAAAAAAAGAAAAAAAGAAAAGAAAAAAAAAAACAGAAAACTTTGGTGTTTCAGAAAATACTAAAGTATTCTAAGGTGTAGGTGGTCAACAATGTCAAATACTGCCTAGAGGCTGAGATGTATCCCCTGTATTTAGCAACAAAGGGATCTTTAATTAACTTTGTAAATTTAGATTCCACTTAATCCGGAGGGAAGAAATCAGACGTAAGGGGATTTAGCACTGACTGGGAGTCTAGAGGTAGCAACAGGGAATTAAAAGAACTCTTTCTAGGACAATAAAGGAAACAGAAAATGTGGAATTGAGGAATAATTGTCTTGTCAAATGAAGTTTCACTGAACCAGGATAAAGGGAGACCCAAATATCCCTTAGATATATCCCCTCTCCCTGCTTCCCACCAGTATTTCCCTGCAAGTAATTTCGGATACAGTTTTTGACAAATTCCTCATTATCTGAACTTGAGCCATCATCTGAACTTGAGCTACTAGTTCAGATTTGACACTCAAGAACGAAATGAATTCAGAGGATGGATGTGGTTTCCTTCAGCCACCAAACTCACTATACAAACACTCACCTGAGTTCAGGAGCTCAACACATGAGAATAGCAAGGAACACGCAGTATTCAGACAGAAATGTTATCCAACAGAGCCTTCAGAGGAAAGAGGGGAAAGGTCCTTACCTGGCAGTTCAGCAGTATCTGTTGATCCCTACCTGTGTCCTGAGATGCACTTCTCTGTTCAGCTTCTGTCACACTAGACTCTTGTTGGTTCACTCTACTCTACCTCTCCACTAGCAACTTCCTGATTCTCCACAGTCTTTCCATGTTTGTCTTCTTCAGGATGCTTTTCTCCTCAATTTCTACTCTCCTTAGACATTTTCGTCTTCCCATGGCTTCAAAAATAGCTACGCTCCTAGAGCAGCACCCTATACATCCCCAGTACAGTTTATCACAGTGCACCGGTTTTTTGTTTTTGACACAGGGACTCGCTTTGTCACCCAGGCTGGAGTGAAGAGACATAATCAGAGCCCACTGCAGCCTCAAACCCCCGGGCTCAGGCAATCCTCCCGCCTCAGCCTCCCAAGTAGCTAGGACTACAAGTGTGAGCCACCATGCCCAGACTGAAACATTTAGTATTACTAGTGCCTATTACATGATGGATATAAAACACTTAATGGTTGCCTGAGGAAATTAGGAACATAGGTGGCAAGATTAGCTTTAGACACTAGTAAAAATGCCTCTTCAAAAAAATAAAAGGATAAAAGGTAAGGGAAAATGCAAATAAATTTACAGATTTGGGGGCAGAAACTTGAGAGTAAAAGTAGCTGATAATACTTAAATACCAAATCTATACAGAGAGGCACCTACGGATATACAGAGAAGATTACAGAAGCTGACTTTGTAAGCTCATGGGCATAGTTTACCTAGGGGTCCCTCAATTCTGAACAGCTCTGTCAAGTCACTTTGGTTTAGTCTTTCCTAGCTTGGATTCTTTTAATTATCCAAAAAGTCTGGATGTTATATGTGCTCCCTAGTTCCAGAAAAAAGCTCTCAACCAAACTCTCTTCAAACTCTGAAGAATTAATAACAATAACAGTTAATACTTATCTAGTATTTGTCAAGCACTATTCTAAGTGATTTATATCTATTAGCTTATTTAACCTCTACAATAAACCTATGAGACAGATACTATCAGCCCATGTTTTTCAGATGTGAAAACTGAGGTCCAGAGAAATTAAATAACTTGCCTAAGGTTTTGTCAGCTAATTAATGACAAGAGCCACTGCTGCTACTAAGTTGCCCAACTTGTCATCAGCAGAATCCAACTCTCGGCACCCTATGTTACAATTCCTCAAGAAGAGCCAACCATTTCAGTGGCAAGGCGGTTACACTGAATCTCTTCTGCCCTGAAGGTGATAGCAATTTGTAGCTTAACCTAGCAGGTGCTCCTCAGTGCTTACACATCTAATAGTAACAGTCAAGTAAAGTATATGGTAAAGACATAAGGAAAAGAAAAATAGGGGCTTAGACTCCTCAGGAATGATGGCCTCAGCCAAACAACCTCGATCAGCTGCAGTCTGGCCATGAGTGAAGGAAATCTAGGCAGTGGCAGAGGGAGATGATGAATATCAATATGGCCCTGGAACCAGCTGCTGCAGCAGAGACTATGGCCTAGTCCACTAATCCTCTATAGCAGGCGTCCCCAAACTGTGGCCCACAGGCCGCATGCGGCCCTCTGAGGCCATTTATCCGGTGCCCCACCACACTTCAGGAAGGGGCACCTCTTTCATTGGTGGTCAGTGAGAGGAGCACAGTATGTGGCAGCCCTCCAACGGTCTGAGGGACCGTGAACTGGCCCCCTGTGTAAAAAGTTTGGGGATGCCTGCTCTATAGTGAGCCATTTTAAGAGACTGCCAGTCTTTCTTGAGGAGCTGGTGTCAAGCACAGGTTTAGTGTGGAGCACAAGCCATGGAAGAAACACATCCAAATAGAATCTTTCAGTGTCCTGCAACACACATGTCCCTCATAAACCTCCTCAGCTCTGGCAGACAGTGCCTCTCACACACTGCCAGCATGCCACCTTCATTCATGCTGCTGTTATGACATATCTTCCCTACTCCTTTTGACAGATACCTCAAAGTTTATGACTTAACAAAACAGCAAAGATTTTTAAACTAGTAATATTCGATTCTTCAAGAGCAGAAAAAGACAGGCACTTACACACTCAACAGCGGAGAAAGTAAAATGATACACCTTTTTAGAAAGTAATTTGGCAACAGGCCAGGCGTAGTGGCTCACACCTGTAATCCCAGCACTTTGGGAGGCCAAGGTGGGTGGATTGCTTTGAGTCCAGAAGTTAGAGAACACACTGGGAACATTGTGAAACTCTATCTCTACTAAAAATATAAAAATTAGGCTCACACCTGTAATCTCAGCACTTTGGGAGGCCAAGGCACGCAGATTGCCTGAGGTCAGGAGTTTGAGACCAGCCTGATCAACATGGCAAAATCCCTTCCCTACTAAAAATACAAAAATTAGCCAAGCGTGGTAGTGCGTGCCTGTAATCCCAGCAACTCAGGAGGCTGAGGCAGAATCACTTGAACCCACAAGGCCGAGGTTGCAGTGAGCTGAGATCATGCCACTGCACTCCAGCCTGGGTGACACAGTGAGACTCTGTCACAAATAAATAAATAAAAATATAAAAATTAGCTGGGCATGGTGGCACACACCTGTGGACCCAGCTACTCAAGAAGCAGGGAGGACTGCTTGATCTCAGGAGGCAGAGGTTGCAGTGAGCTGCAATCATGCCACTACATTCTAGCCTGGGTGACAGAGCGAGACTCTTATCTCAAAAAAAAAAAAAAAAAAAAAAAAAATTGGTATTAATTTAACTTCAAGAGCCTTTCAAAGAGTAACACGCTCTTGCCCAGTAACTCTTCTTCTAGCAATTTATCAAAGCAAAGTAACAGAAATACATGAGGCCTAGGCACAAAAGAGTTACTGCAGTATTATCTGTAACATAGTTATAAAAATAAATAATCTAAATACCCAACACTAAGATAATTGAGTAATTTAACTCACATTCCAAAGAGATCCTTAGTAGAGAAGCAAAGAGAGACCACAAGCCTATCATATTTGTGCTCCTCAAATTAGAAAATACCCAAAAACTTAAGAGAAACCCAATAAATTATTCCTAAATTGAAAATGAATATATTATGCTGTCATTAAAAATGCCTTTAGGCCAGGCACGGTGGCTCACGCCTATAATCCCAGCACTTTGGGAAGCTGAGGCAGGCAGATCACAAGGTCAAAAGATTGAGACCATCCTGGTCAACATGGTGAAACCCCATCTCTACTAAGAAACACAAAAATGAGCTGGACGTGGTGGCACGCGCCTGTAGTCCTAGCTACTCAAGAGGCTGAGGCAGGAGAATCGCTTGAACCTGGAAGGTAGAGGTTGCAGTGAGCTCAGATCATGCCACTGCACTCCAGTCTGGTGCCTGGCGACAGAGCAAGACTCTGTCTCACAAAACTTTTAAGTAGAGTTTCCAAAGATAAGGAAATGCTTATGATATACAAAATTGAATACACAGTAAGATTTCAATTAAATTTTAAAACAGAATGATTAGAAATAAATATACAAATATTAGTATGACCTTAGGCTGGGAGCATGGCTCATGCCTATAATCCCAGCACTTTGGGAGGCCGAGGTGGGTGTTACCACTTGAGGTCAGGAGTCTGAGACCAGCCTGGCCAACATGGTGAAACCCTGTCTCTATTAACAATACCAAAAATCAGCCAGACATAGTGGCGGGCACCTGTAATCTCAGCTACTCAGTAGGCTGACACAGGAGAATCACTTGAACATGGGAGGCAGAGTTTGCAGTGAGCTGACATCACACCATTGCACTCCAGCCTGGGCAACAAGGGCAAAACTCCACCTCGAAAATAATAATAATGACTTTAGATTAGAGTATTTATTTATAATTCAGGCCCACAGTATAAACAGGTTTCAGGAGTCCATGAACCCCTTTGGAATTAGATATAGTATTTAGTGTTTATATCTTTTTCTGGGGAGATCCAGTTTTCATCAAGTTCCAAAGGAATCATTTGCAGTGACTCTTGGTGGGCAGAAAAAGGAAAACAAATTCCAAAAGGGAACGATGACCCCAAAATGAGTAAGATAATTTTGTTCCTCCTTCTTTACGTTTTGCTGTTTTTATTTTTGTTTATTTACGTTGAGACAGAGACTCACTCTGTCATCCAAGCTAGAGGGCAGTGGCATGATCTCAACTCACTGTAGCCTCTGCCTCCCAGATTCAAGTGATTCTCATGCCTCAGCCTCTTGAGTATCTGGAATTATACCCCCATGCCCAGCTAATTCTTTCCATTTTTGCTATGTAGAGACTGGGTTTCACTATGTTGGCCTGGGTGGTCTTGAACTCCTGGCCTCAAGTGATGCTCCTGCTTCAGCTTCCCAAAGTGCTGAGATTACAGACGTGAGCCACTGTGCCCAGACACATTTTGCTGTTTTAAAATTTTCTACAAAAAAAAAAGAAAAGGAAAAAAGAAAAAAAATACAAAAAAAGAAAAAACTTTCCACAAAATATGAAGCTGGGCTTGGCACTTTGGCAGGCCAGGGCAAGGAGGGCTACTTCAGGCCAAGTTTAATAGCAGCCTATGCAACAGAGTAAGAATCCATCCATTTCCCTCCACCCGCGTGCACGTGCGCGTGCGCGTGCGCGCGTGTGTGTGTGGGTGTGTGTGTTTGAGACAGGGTCTCTACTCAGGCTGGAGAACAGTGTCACCAACACAGCTCACTGCAATCCCAAGCTCAAGCAATCCTCCCACCTCAGCCTCCTGAGTAGCTGGGACCACAGACACATGCCACCAAGCCCTGTTAATTATTTGTATTTTTATTAGAGATGGAGTCTTGCCATGTTGACCAGGCTGGTCTCAAACTCCAGATTGTGGGCTCAAGCAATCTACCCACTTTGGCCTCTCAAAGGGCTGGGAATACAGGTGTGAGCCACCACACTTGGCCCCATCTCTAATTTTTAAAATATAATAAATTTAAATGACCTAAATGCTAAGATGTTTCCTCAAAACATTTCTATTATCTTGAAACATAATAGTTTTAGTTTGTCTTAAATAACCCCAACTCTTATCCACACTGGAGGATCAAGATTTCATACTGGGTCCAACCAACAAAGAAGGAATAGTAGCAGGAAACCAAGGCTGACGGTGCCATTCTACAAATATACTGTATTACCATCACAGAAGAACTTCACTAGAAGGATTCTACGTCTAAGCTAAAAAGTGGGTTTCAAATTCTAGTTGTTAGACCATCCCTGATTTTAAAAACAACAACAACAACAAAAAAGGCCAGGCTTGGTGACTCACGCCTGTAATCCCAGCACTCTGGGAGGCCGAGATTGAGACTATCATGACCAACATGGTGAAACCCTGTCTCTACTAAAAAAATACAAAAATCAGTCGAGTGTGGTGGCACGTGCTTGTAGTCCCAGCAGCTAGGGAGGCTGAGACAGAAGAATCACTTGAACCAGAAGGTGGAAGGTACAGTGAGCCGCGATTGCACCACTGCACTCCAGCCTGGTGTCAGAGCGAGACTCTGTCTCCAAAAAAAAACTTCTAATAAAATGAAGGCTAAATCATACACTAAGAAAATGGAGCTAATAGAGCAATCACAGATCCTAACTAATACTAAAGTACATCTCTCATCCCAGTATTCCCTCTACTATAATTCTCACCCAGGTCTATAAACAGTAAGTAATAAGAATATATGAATGGTAAAATCAGTCAGACTAATTTAAAAAAAAAATTTTTTTTTTGAGACAGGGTCTCCCTTTGTCACACAGGCTGGAGTCCAGTGGTGGGATCACAGCTCACTGCTGTATTCACATCCCAGGCTCAAGCAATCCTCCCACCTCAGCCTCCCAAGTTGCTGTGAATACAGGAGCACATCACAACACACAGCTGATTTTTTTTTTTTTTTTTTTTTTTTTTGAGAAACAAGGTCTCACCATGTTGCCCAGGCTGGTCTCAAACTCTTGGGTTCATACAGTCTTCCTGCCCTGACCTTCCAAAGTGCTAGGATTACAGGTGTGAGCCAGCACGCCTGGCCTCAAACTTTAAACTCTTCAGAAATATTTCAGTTTTTATCCCAATCAATAATGGAATGGTTCCAAAAATTGACTGTTTATTAGAAAACCTGGAAAACTGGCCAGGTGCAGTAGCTCATGACTATAAGGCCGAGCTGGGCGGATCACCTGAGGTGAGGAGTTTGAGACCAGCCTGGCCAATATGGCAAAACCCCATGTCTACTGAAAACACAAACATTAGCTGAGAATGGCGGCGCATGCCTGTAATCCCAGCTACTCGGGAGACTGAGGCAGGAGAATTGCTTGAACCCAGGAGGTGGAGGTTGCAATAAGTCGACACCCCACCACTGCACTACAGCCTGGGCAAGAAGAGTGAAACTTCAACCAAAAAAAAAAAAAAAAAAAAAAGACCTCAAAGCCATAAAGTGTTCCAACTTATTTTCTGATTAAAATGCAAGAGGACGGGTGCAATAGCTCATGCCTGTAATCCCAGCACTTTGGGAAGCAGAGGCGGGTAGATCACAAGGTCGAGTCTGAGACCAGCCTGGCCAACATGATAAAACCCTGACTCAACTAAAAATACAAAAATTAGCCGGGCGCTGGGGCAGGTGCCTGTAATCCCAGCTACTCAGAAGGCTGAGGCAGGAGAATCACTTGAAACCAGAAGGAAGAGATTACAGTGAGCCGAAATCACGCCACTGCACTCCAGCCTGAGCAATAAAACTAAAAACCCGTCTCAAAAAAGGGGTGGGGGGGGGCGCGGGGCAACAAAACCGGTTGGCCATTGTGACTCACCCTCGTAATCCCAGCACTTTGGGAGAGCCAGGTGGGTAGATCACCTGAGGTCAGTAGTTAGAGACCAGCCTGGCCAACATGGTGAAACCTTGTCCCTACTAAAAGTGCAAAAATAACAAGGTATGGTGTCGTGCACTTGCAGTCCCAGCTACTCGGGAGGCTGAGGCACAAGAATCACTTGACCCCAGGAAACAGATGTTGCAGTGAACCGAAACTGCACCACTATACTCCAGCCTAGGCAACAGAGGGAGACTGTCTCAAAAAAAAAAAAAAAAAAAAAAAAAAAAGCAAAAAAAAACTAAGTTAGCAATAAAAAAAATTTTCTTATAATCATTTTCCATCTCTACTGCCAAAAAGTCTTGGATCAACAAGGAAATCACAATTATATCTACTTAAGAGAAGTAAAATGAAAGGTATAATTATGGAAAAGGAAACAATTTATTTGTAGATGTCTGATACTCTTAAAATTGATTTTTTTTTTTTTACTATAGTTGATTTGAACAAATGCCTAAGCATCTTACTACAGTTGCATTTCCTAAAAAGTCATTCAAAATACGGCTGTACTGTGACTACCCAAACTTATACTCTACTGTCCTCAATAGATTAGCTCCACGAGATTAAGTCAGTCCAATTCCAAAGTCCCTCAAAAATAATTCTCACATATGCCTATGATAATGAAGCTATCCTCCGTTAAAATGGCATTTTGTGCTCACTTCTGCAGCACACACACTAAGAACATGCAGAGATCAGCATGGCCCCTGCACAAGGACGACATGCAAATTCATGAAGCATTTTGTGTTTTTTTTAAATAATAAACAAAAAAATTTTTAGGGGGCCGGGCGCGGTGGCTCAAGCCTGTAATCCCAGCACTTTGGGAGGCCGA
This sequence comes from Saimiri boliviensis, assembly GCF_048565385.1. NCBI lineage: Eukaryota > Metazoa > Chordata > Mammalia > Primates > Cebidae > Saimiri > Saimiri boliviensis. Next base: position 25,384,132 of record NC_133449.1, read on the forward strand.
GGCGGGTGGATCACGAGGTCAAGAGATCGAGACCATCCTGATCAACAAGTGAAACCCCGTCTCTATTAAAAGTACAAAAAATTAGCTGGGCATGGTGGCGTGTGCCTGTAATCCCAACTACTCAGGAGGCTGAGGCAGGAGAATTGCCTGAACCCAGGAGGCGGAGGTTACGGTGAGCCGAGATCGCGCCATTGCACTCCAGCCTGGGTAACAAGAGTGAAACTCCGTCTCAGAAAAAAAAAAAAAGAAATTACAGTGTTTTAAGGCACCAAAAAACCAACGAGCTTAACTTATATTACAATGGCATGTATCAGTATATAAACAATTATAAAAGTATGCAGGGTACATATATTTCCTAATTTCATTCTCCAACCACTTATCTTTAATACATTAAACCTCCAAGAGATCTAAATATCTGATTCCACAAGGAGGGGGGAAATTAGTCAAAAAATACATTTCAAATTAATTTGACAAGTATTAAATGTCTATTATGTGTATATTATACAACAAGTCCTAAAGATAGAAAATATTTTTTTTTCTGAGAGGGAGTCCTCTTCTGTTGCCCAGGGTGCATTGCAGTGGCATGATCTCAGCTCACTGTAACCTCTGCCTCCCAGGTTCAAGTGTTCCTCCTGCCTCAGCTTCCCAAGTAGCTGGGATTAGAGGCACACACCACCACACTCGGCTAATTTTTTTTGTACTTTTAGTAGAGATGGGGTTTCACCACATTGGCAAGGCCTGTCTCGAACTCCTGACCTCAGGTGATCCACTTGCCTCGGCCTCCCAAAGTGCTGAAATTACAGGCATGAGCCATCATGCCCAGCCAAAAAATAAAATTTTTAGAAGACATGAATTCTTGCCCTCAAAAAAGCTCTTATTTTGGTAGGAAAGACAGAGGGACAAATTCATTACAATACAATATTTTTTAATACAATCATATTTTAAAATGCACACTAAAGAAACTCACAACAGGAAGTAATTAACTTATCTGGACGTGAGCTTTCATCTGGAATTTAAAATAAAAACAGGCCAGGCACAGTGGCTCACACCTGTAATCCCAACACTTTGGGAGGTTGAGTCAGGCAGATCACTTAAGGTCGGGAGTTCGAGACCAGCCTGGCCAACATGGTGAAACCCCATCTCTACTAAAAATACAAAAGTAGCTGGGTATGGTGGCAGGCGCCTATAATCCCAGATACTCGGGAGGCTGAGGCAGGAGAACCACTTGAACCCGGGAGGCAGGGGTTACAGTGAACCAAGATCCCACCACTGCACTCCAGCCAGGGTGACAGAGCGAGACTCTGTCTCAAAAAAAAAACAAAATAAAATAAAATAAAAATAGAAGTAAACTTAATAAGTGAAGAAAGGTGAGGGAATTTCAGAAAAAGTAAACAAGAAAACACATATACCCAGAAGAAATGGCATTTTTCACGAACCACTCATTACTGGTGGAGCACTGGACACAAAAACAGCAACAGTAAAAGAGAACTGAACAGAGAAGCAAGGTCAAGATCATAATAAAACGCCTTTAATGCCACACATTAAGCTTTGAATTTACCTTACTGGCAGGTGAGGAGTTAGCAAAAAACTGAGAAAAGAAACATTACAATGAGACTCACATTTTAAGATTATTCTAACAAAAACAGGGAGGTGAGATGGATTGGAGGGGGCTTTAATAGACAGGTAATGAAATCCAGTTTTGCAAACTACAGCAACTAAACCTCACAAATTGGAAATGGAAACGAGAGATTTCAAAAATCCATGATTTTTAGTGGCAGGTGACCTTAAAAACACAGATGATTCTAGGTTTTTAAATTTTGATAAAGAAAGGAAAATAAAATACAAATTTAAATGTTTTTGGTTTTTTTTGAATTTTGATAAAAGAAAGGAAAAGGAAATGCAAAAGGAAGAACATGTTTTGAGAAGTTAGATTTAGTTTTGGGTACATGGTAATCTTTTACTTAGTCACAAAAAAACATCAACTTAAAGATGGGGTTTCACTATGTTGGCCAGGCTGGTCTCCAATTCCTAACTTCAGGTGATCCACCCACCCCAGCCTCCTAAAGTGCTGAGATTACAGGTGTGAGCTGCCGTGCCCAGCCCAAATTTACAATTTAGATCCAAATACAGGCCGGGCACAGTGGCTCACCCTCGTAATCCCAGCACCTTGGGAAGCTGAAGTGGGTGGATCACTTGAGGCCAGGAGTTCAAGACCAGCCTGGCCAACATGGCAAAACCTCGTGTCTACTAAAATGCAAAAAATAGTCCAGGTGTGGTGGTGTGTACCTGTAAGTCCCAGCTACTTGGGAGGCAGAGGCACAAGAACTGCTTGAACCCAGGAGGCAGAGATTGCAGTGAGCCGAGATTGTGCTACTGCGCTCCAGGCTGGGTGACAGAGCGAGACTGTCTCAAAAACAAAATAAAAATGAAACAAAAAAACCTTTTAAATCCAATTATAAAACAAAGAGCTTCCATTTTAAGTAAAAATTAAAATAACATTAGAGTGTTAACCACATTATAATGGTCTTAACTCCTACTCATGAGACCTGAGATGTGCTCTGCAGACACATGTGACCACATTTTCCTATTCAAACTATGGTGAAACCTTCATTCTATTGATGCACCATGATGATAGCTATGACCTTTGCTTGGTACAAATGCATCATTTCCCTCTCGTCTGCCTACTCCATTAAATATGGATACCAAAATCACACAGCAAGTTAAAAATATGTAACTTTTGGCCGGGTATGGTGGCTCAAGCCTGTAATCCCAGCACTTTGGGAGGCCGAGGCAGGTGGATCACGAGGTCGAGAGATCGAGACCATCCTGGTCAACATGGTGAAACCCCGTCTCTACTAAAAATACAAAAAAAAAATTAGCTGGGCATGGTGGCGCGTGCCTGTAATCCCAGCTACTCAGGAGGCTGAGGCAGGAGAATTGCCTGAACCCAGGAGGCGGAGGCTGCGGTGAGCCGAGATCGCGCCATTGCACTCCAGCCTGGGTAACAAGAGCGAAACTTCGTCTCAAAAATAAATAAATAAATAAAATGTAACTTTTAAGATTGCCATTAAAGCTTAAAACTTCAATTTTCATAGACAACTTTCAGAATCAACAAATTCCCTATGAGAGGTCTATAAGAAATCAAGTTTGAGGCCGGGCGCGGTGGCTCAAGCCTGTAATCCCAGCACTTTGGGAGGCCGAGGCGGGTGGATCACGAGGTCGAGAGATCGAGACCATCCTGGTCAACAAGGTGAAACCCCGTCTCTACTAAAAATACAAAAAGTTAGCTGGGCATGGTGGTGCGTGCCTGTAATCCCAGCTACTTAGGAGGCTGAGGCAGGAGAATTGCCTGAGCCCAGGAGGCGGAGGTTGCGGTGAGCCGAGATCGCGCCATTGCACTCCAGCCTGGGTAACGAGAGCGAAACTCCGTCTCAAAAAAAAAAAAAAAAAAAAAAGAAATCAAGTTTGAAAAACATTTTCATTAAAACTTTGTCATTTACTACCTCTTATTACTACCTCTTATCTGCTAGTAAACAGAGCTGAGAAATACATATGAAGCAATCCAATCCTAACTGGGAAATGGTTGCCCTTCTTGTCCCCCACATCTGTTCTCAAGGTTCGACTTTTATGTTCCAAACCAATGACAGGCAGGTTTTCACCTGGCAAAAGTGTCCTTAATTTTTGCCAGAAATAAATATATCAATATTTACTTTCTTTTATTTTGAAAAAGAGTCTCACTCTGTTGCCCAGGCTGGAGTGCACAGGTGTGATCTCGGCTCACGGCAACCTCCGCCTCCCTTGAAGTAACCCTCCCACCTCAGCCTCCTGAGTAGCTGCGAGTACAGGCACGGGCCACCATGCCCAGCTAGAAATAAATATATCAATACTTAATAGTGTTTCCACAAAAGACATCATGACTCCCAGAGTCACTATGGTATACAACTCCAGGAAGCAGTATTAACATAGAAAAAATTATGTCCTCCTGATGACAGCTAAAAAAGAAAAATTTTTTTTTTTTTTTTTTTTTTTTTTTGAGACGGAGTTTCTCTCTTGTTGCCCAGGCTGGAGTGCAATGGTGCGATTTCGGCTCACCGCAATCTCCGCCTCCTGGGTTCAGGCAATTCTCCTGCCTCAGCCTCCTGAGTAGCTGGGATTACAGGCACGCACCACCATGCCCAGCTAATTTTTTGTATTTTTAGTAGAGACGGGGTTTCACCATGTTGACCAGGATGATCTCGATCTCTTGACCTCGTGATCCACCCGTCTCGGCCTCCCAAAGTGCTGGGATTACAGGCTTGAGCCACCGCGCCCGGCCAAATTTTTAATTTTTAAATTAAAAACAAAAATTAAAAAAAAAAATAGACCAGGTGCAGTGGCTCACGCCTGTAATCCCAGAACTTTGGGAGGCCAAGGAGGGTGGATCACGAGGTCAGGAACTTGAAACGATCCTGGCTAACACAGTGAAACCCCGTCTCCACTCAAAATACAAAAAATTAGCCGGGCATGTGGCACACGCCTATAGTCCCAGCTACTCGGGAAGCGGAGGCAGGAGAATCACTTGAACCTGGGAGGTGGAGGTTATAGTGAGCCAAGATTGCACACTGCACTCCAGCCTGGGTGACAGTGAGACTCCATCTCAAAAAAAAAAGGTCCCCCGCCGGGCGCGGTAGGTCAAGCCTGTAATCCCAGCACTTTGGGAGGCCAAGGCGGGCGGATCATGAGGTCAAGAGATCGAGACCATCCTGGTCAACATGGTGAAACCCCGTCTCTACTAAAAATACAAAAAATTAGCTGGGCATGGTGGTGCGTGCCTGTAATCCCAGCTACTCAGGAGGCTGAGGCAGGAGAACTGCCTGAACCCGGGAGGCAGAGGTTGCGGTGAGCCGAGATCACGCCATTGCACTCCAGCCTGGGTAACAAGAGCAAAACTCCGTCTCAAAAAAAAAAAAAAAAGTCCCCATTACTTGTGTAACACACAACCCTAATTAATTTTTTTAAGATAAGAGTCTCGCCCTGTTGCCCAGGCTGGAGTGCAGTGGCACGATCTCAACTCACTGCAACCTCCACCTCCCGGGTTCAAGCAATTCTCCTGTCTCAGCCTCCCGAGTAGCTGGGTTTACAGGCATGCGCCACAATGCCCAGCTAATTTTGCATTTTTTTGTAGAGACAAGGTTTAATCATGTTGGCCAGGCTGGTCTCAAACCCTTGATCTCAGATGATCCGCCTGTCTTTGCCTCCCAGAGTGCTAGGACTATAGGCGTGATTCCCCCACGAGGAGCCAACCCTGATTAAGTCTACCACCTGAACCAACCCAAAGACCAGCAGCACGGAGGAAGATGGTATGGAAGGAAGAGTGCAACAGAAAATCCAAGAAAAGACAGGCTCAGTGACTTGCACCCATAATCCCGGCTACTCAGGAGACTGAGGTAAGAGACAGCTTGAGGCCAGGAGTTTGAGACCAGCCTCAGCAACATAGTAAGACCCTATCTCTGAATAAAAAACTGTTAATTAGCCAGGCATGGTGGCATATGCCTATAGTTGCAGCTACTTGGGAGGCTGAGGTAGAAGGATTGCTTTAGGCCAGGAGTTAGAGACCAGCAGGGATTAATATAGTGAGACCCCATTTCTACAAAAAATAAAATAAATAAATAAATAGCCAGGTGTGGTAGTGCACACCTGTAGTCCTGGCTACTCCGGAGGCTGAGGTGGGAGGATCACTGGAGCCCAGGAGTTCCAAGTTGCACTGAGCTGGTATTGCACTATTAAGTGACATAAGCAAGACACTGTCTCAAAAAAAAAAAAAAAAAAAAAAAAAAAAAAAGAAGAAGAAGAAGAAGAAGAAAAGAAATTCAGGAAAAACAAAAAACAAAAAACAAGACCTAGAATAACTAACTGGGGGACAGAGTGTTAGTTTTTTTTTGTTTTTTTTTTCTTTAAGAATGAGAGTTGGCAAGGGAGACCAACCAAAAAAAAAAAAAAAAAAAAGAATGAGAGGATTTGGCTGGGTGCAGTGGCTCACGCCTGTAATCCCAGCACTGTGGGAGGATAAGGCAGGGAGGTAACCAGAGGTCACCAGTTCAAGACCAGCCTGGCCAACATGGTGAAACCCCATCTCTACTAAAAATACAAAAATTAGCCAGGCATGGTGGTACACACCTGTAGCGTCAGCTACTCAGGAGGCTAAGGCACAAGAATCAATTGAACCCAGGAGGCAGAGGTTGTAGTGTGCTGAGATCAGGCCACGGCACTCCAACCTAGATGACAGAGGGAGACTCAAAAAAAAAAAAAAAAAAAAAAGAATAATTACATTGTGCTGTAGAGTATTCCAAGACCTCTTATATGTGTGGAAACTTCAGGAGGCTGGCAAAAAAGTAGAAGGCACAGTGGCTCACATCATAATCCCAGTGTTTGGGAGGCCAAGGAACAAGGATAGATGGAGGCCTGGAGTTTGAGACCAGCCTGGGGCAACATAGTGAGACCCTGCCTCTACCAAAAAAAAAAAAAATCTTAACTAAAGGTGTTAAAAAGCTGTAAGCAGGATAAGAATAGGTTAAAAAAAAAAAAAGGTATGAAATGAGAAAAATGTGAAAGACGGTAAAAGAAATTTATATCCCCTCCCATCAGTCTTTCCTGCCCTCTACAATATATCCCACAAATGCCCCAATCTGCTTAAAACAGACACATTATTATCTCCTGCCTAAAAGTTCTCTATTATTCCTAGAAAATACCTGTCAGCCTAACTTCTACAACCCTCCACATTTTGGCCCCAACCTACCTTTTCTGGTTTTATCTACCATTATGCTACACAGCACTCACAGGTTAATTAGCCACACATCAAACATATCCTACAATTTTCAGCCTTTCCTCTTTTCAGCTCTTCCCTCTGCCTTGAATACCCTTGCCTATTATTCACCTGTAAATACTTTATCCATCATCCTTGAATACCCAAGTCAAACCTTCTTTGAGGCAACCCTGCTCCATCATACTCCCAAATTTTAGTATTACTATTAGATTGCTATTATAACAACACAGATTCATTTTATTTATAAATTTTATTATCAAATACAGTAAAACACAAATTTATCTCACAGTCTCAAGTGTGTCAGGATTCTGGGCACGAGTTAGCTGGGTCCTCCGTGTAGGACCTCACTAGGCTGAAACTGCAGCATCAGCTAAGGCTGTGAATTCACCTGAGTCTTGGAGTACTCTTCCAAGCGCACTAGTTGCTAGCTGTTGGCAGCTTTCAGTCCCTTTTGGGTACAGGGCTGAGGCTCTGTTTACCACTAGCTCTTAGACGAGAGTCACTCAGCTCCTAGAGGCTGCCTGCCATTTCTTGCCACATGGTCTTCTCCACAGGCAATTCACAGCATGGCTTGTTTGCTTCAAGACCAGAAGGAAAATCTTTCTTGCTTCTCTCTGACCTCTAGATTGTGTTCTAAAGGGCTTGCCTCATTACATCAGGGGTTCACCCTTTTGATTAAAGTCAGAGTACAGTCACTCCTTGATGCCCATGGAGAAGTGGTTCCAGGGCCATTGCAGGTGTCAAAAAACTCAAGTCCCAAAGTTGGCCCTGTGTAACTCGCTAATACAAGTACCACAAAGCAGCCCTCCATATATACAGGTTTTGCATCCCTGGAATACTGTGTTTTCAATGCGCATTTGATTGCAGATGCGGAACCCACTGATACAGAGGGCTGTCCGTATTTAATGCAAAAAAAAAAAAAAACCACCCATAAGTGGACCCATGCAGTTCAAACCAGTGTTGCTCAAGGGTCAACTGTAATTATCTCTGCAAAATACCTTCACCTTTGCTGTAAAACATAACCAAATCACAGGAGTTGTTACATCCCATGTATTCATAGGTCCTGCTCGTGCTCAAGGGATGGGTATTACACAGATGAGAATATTCTGGCCATCTTAAAATACTACCTACTAAAACTAAATTCTCATGAGATTTATATATATACGTATGTGTGTGTGTGTACACACCCATATATATACATATCTCTGTGTGTGTGTCTGTGTGTGTGTGTGTATATATATATATATAAATATATATATATATAAATATAAATATATATATATATATTTTTTTTTTTTTGAGACAGGGTCTCCCTCTGTAGCCCAGGCTAGAGAACAGTGGCACAATCTCGGCTCACTAAAGCCTCAGCCACTTGGGCTCAAGCTATCCTTCCACCTCAGCCCCTGACTATCTGGGACCACAGGCATGCACCACCATGCCTAATTGTTTTACTATTTGTAGACATGAGATCTCACTATATTGCCCAGGCTGGTCTCAAACTCCTGGACGCAAGTATTTCTGCTGTCTAAGCCTCCCAAAGTGCTGGGATTACAGGTGTGAGCCACTGTGGCCAGCCTATACACTTTTGTCTTTTCTTTTTCTTTTTTTTTTTTTTGAGGCAAGTCTCCCTCTGTCTTGCCCAGGCTGCAGGCTGGAGTGCAGTGATGCAATCTCTGTTTGTCTGCCTCCCAGGTTCAAGTGATTCTGCTGCCTCAGCCTCCCAAGTAGCTGAGATTACATGAGCGCGCCACCATACCCAGCTAATTCTTGTTTTAGTAGAGACAGGGTTTCACCATGTTGGCCAAACGGGTCTCACACTCTTAACCTTGTGATCTGTCCGCCTCAGCCTCCCAAAGTGCTAGGATTACAGGCGTGAGCCACGGTGCCCAGCCCAGCCTACATATTTTTAAAAGACAGTCTCACTACATTGCCCAAGCTGGTCTTAAACTCCTGAGCTCAAGAGATCCTCTTCCCTTAGCCACCTGAGTAGCTGAGATTATAGGAGGGCACCACTGCAGCCAACAGTATATTTTTTAAAATACATCTTCATAAATATCAGTAATAACCCATTAAAAGTATAATGGAGGCCGGGCGCGGTGGCTCAAGCTTGTAATCCCAGCACTTTGGGAGGCCGAGGCGGGTGGATCACGAGGTCGAGAGATCGAGACCATCCTGGTCAACATGGTGAAACCCCGTCTCTACTAAAAATACAAAAAATTAGCTGGGCATGGTGGCTCGTGCCTGTAATCCCAGCTACTGAGGAGGCTGAGGCAGGAGAATTGCCTGAACCCAGGAGGCGGAGGTTGCGGTGAGCCGAGATCGCGCCATTGCACTCCAGCCTGGGTAACAAGAGCGAAACACCGTCTCAAAAAAAAAAAAAAAAAAAAAAAAGTATAATGGAAAAAAGTATTTTTAGTAGCTAAAAACATAAAACTTGTATAAATCATCACAGCTTCTATAAATCATTTTTCTGCCTTCTATTCTATTGTGAACTCCAAGATGGCAAAGACAGTGTTCTTCATGTTTCTCATAAGCACGACATAGCACAGAATCAGTGATGTATTCAATTAACACCAATGGATGGAATAAAATGAACTGCAGTTGACGCAACAGGAAGACACTCTAGTTCAAAAGCAGAGGATGAAAACAGTATTTTAAACAAATTATGAAAATGCAGTTAGATTCACACTCAAACATCATTACTAAAATGGTGGCAGGAGGTAGAGAAGAAAAGCAGTTGAAGATACTGTGCAAATAAGGGGTAGTTCTAGGGTAGAGATGTCAGCAATTGAGATGTGAGGCAGGAGAGTGGGACTGTGTACAGAATCTCCTGAACACAGCTGGGTTAAGTCTCTGTGTGATTCCAAATTGACTCTGGGAAACAAGCAGCAAATGAGGCTTTCCTGAAATAAAACAAGTTTTCATCAGAACTGTCTCAAACCTCTGCACTTACTTGCTGCTAAGAAATAACATTGCTCTCGGCCAGGCGCGGTGGCTCAAGCCTGTAATCCCAGCACTTTGGGAGGCCGAGGCGGGTGGATCACAAGGTCAAGAGATCGAGACCATCCTGGTCAACATGGTGAAACCCCATCTTTACTAAAAATACAAAAATTAGCTGGGCATGGTGGCGCGTGCCTGTAATCCCAGCTACTCAGGAGGCTGAGGCAGGAGAATTGCCTGAACCTAGGAGGCGGAGGTTGCGGTGAGCCGAGATCGTGCCATTGCACTCCAGCCTGGGTAACAAGAGCGAAACTCCGTCTCAAAAAAAAAAAAAAAAAAAAAAGAAAGAAATAACATTGCTCTCTTGCTCCCATTTTTTTAAATAAAGATGGGGTCTTGCTTTGTTGCCCAGACTGGTATCCAGCTCCTGGCCTCAAGTGATCCTTCCATCTTGGCCTCCCAAAGTGCTGGGATTACAGGTGTGAGCTGGCTCAGAAATAACATCTTTATGTATTTAGTTTTCCTACTCAGAAACACAAAATAATTCACGTTTATTAATTTCTAAGTAATATTTAAAAACAGTGCTTACAATATGCCAGACATTGTACAAATAACTTTTTATACATTTTTGCCTCATCACCTAACACCCCAAATGGAAGGTTTATTATCTCCATTTTAAAGTTGGGGAAATTGAGACAGCTTAGAAAACATAAAGTCTTACAACTCCAAATATGGTCCTTGGACCATAGCACCAGAATCACCTGGGAACCTGTTAAAAATGAAGACTCGGCCGGGCGCGGTGGCTCAAGCCTGTAATCCCAGCACTTTGGGAGGCCGAGGCGGGTGGATCACGAGGTCGAGAGATCGAGACCATCCTGGTCAACATGGTGAAACCCCGTCTCTACTAAAAATACAAAAAAAAAAATTAGCTGGGCATGGTGGCGTGTGCCTGTAATCCCAGCTACTCAGGAGGCTGAGGCAGGAGAATTGCCTGAACCCAGGAGGCGGAGGTTGTGGTGAGCCGAGATCGTGCCATTGCACTCCAGCCTGGGTTAACAAGAGCGAAACTCCGTCTCAAAAAAAAAAAAAAAAAAAAAAATGAAGACTCTCTGGCCATACCACAGACCTACTGAATCAAAATCTGTCTTATAACAAGATCCCCAGATGATTGTTATGCACATCAATGTCTAAGCACTGGTTTAAATAACTAGCTCAAGCTAATACAATGAACAGTAAAGCCAAGATCAAATTCAGATCTGTGTGATTCAAAGTCAATGTTCCTAACCACCAACTAATAATTAGTTTTCTTAAATAGGGTCCACATTTTTATTGTTAAGACTAGTCTCAGCCAGGCATGGTGGCTCATGCCTGTAATCCGAGCACTTGCAGAGGCCAAGGTAGGAAGGTCACTTGAGCCCAGGAGTTCTAGACAGCCCAGGCAACGTAGTAATACTCTATCTCAACAACGACAACAACAAAAATTTTAATTTTAAAATTAGCCAGGCTTGGTGACACAAGTCTGAGGTCTTAGCTACTCTGGACACTGGAGACAGGAAGATCTCTTGAACCCAGGAGTTTGAGGCTGTAGTGAACCATGATCACACCACTGCAGCCTGAGCAACAGAGCAAGACAGTATCATTTAAAAAAAAAAAAAAAAAAAGGCCTTCACAAGTTATTAAAAATAGTCCTTTTTCCACTGGTGTGGTGGCTCACACCTGTAACCCCAGTACTTTGGGAGGTTGAGGCTGGCGGATCACAAGGTCAGGAGATCCAGACCATCTGGCTAACACGGTGAAATCCTGTCTCTGCAAAAAATAAAAAAAAAATTAGCCAGGCATAGTAGCACATGTCTGTAGTCCCAGCTACTCAGGAGGCTGAGGCAGGATAATTGCTTGAACCCAGGAGGCGGAGGTTGCAATAAACTGAGATCATGCCACTGCACTACAGCCTGGGTGACAGAGCGAGACTCCATCTCAAAAAAAAAAAAAAAAAAAAGTCCTTTTTCCATTACGTCTTTTATGTCTTTTAGTATGAAAACCATTTTTCTATTATCTTTATCTTGTAATCCATCCCTTTTACATTCTTACACAAACACAAAATATACACAAAAAAAGAAAATCTTTCATAACACTAACGTATTTCATGGTTACATCTGTTTCTTACAAAATTTGTCAGAACCTCTCAAATCAGACAGGAAACTCATCACTATAAATCAATAGCAAACTTTTAAAATGTTGTGTACCATTTAGAAATAAGTCACTAACACCATTGAACACTTATTTGAAATTGAATATGGCTAAGCCAACTACTGAATAATTCAAACATCACTGAGTTAAAGATTAAAGATGACATGGGCCATCCCAGGCTGTGAAGGTCAATGAAAGCCCATTCTAGTATCAACTCCTAATTAATGTCAGTAGCCAAATTTTCAAATGGAAACTCTTTCACAACATAATTTTTGCCAAAAGATGATCCACTTACTCAGAGGATGTTATAAATAGTTAAGTTTTACAGTGCCCTCAGATGCCCACGATGAACTAACTAACTACATGCATTTGTACCGTTAACCAAGTTTTGTTCTGTCAAGCAATGTCAGACGTAGGAATTATCACAGACATTTCCCAACATCCAAATGTAACTCAAGAGAGTCTTCGGAGGCAAACAGCTTGGTGTGTCTCAGTATAATTTTCTTTCACAGAGATACTCAGTTTTCATGGCAAACAATACTTAATATATTTGACTAGTTTTATTCAAATTATCCTCTCTTAAAAGTGAGAACACACTGGGGGCAATGGCTCACACATGTAATTCAAGCATTTTGGGAGGCCAAGGCGAGAGGATTGCTTGAGCCCAGGAATTCAAGACTACCAAAGGCAACACGCTAAAACCCTGTCCCTACAAAAATACAAAAAATTAGCCAGGCATGGTGGCACGTGCCTGTAGTCCCAGCTTCTAGAGAGGATGGGGTAGAAGGATCACCTGAGCCTGGGAGGTCAAGGCTGCAATGAGCTGAGATCACACCACTGTACTTACTCCAGCCTAGGCAACAGAGTGAAATGCTGTCTCCAAAAAGTGAGAAAAATAATCTTCTCTTTTATCTCCAATTTTTAAAAGTTACCCCCCCCAAAAAAAAAAGATTTAGCATTCCTATGTAAGAAACTTAGTTAAGGTCTACAAGTAAAAACACTTTAAATGAAAGCCTTTTGTTTTTTTGTTTTTGAGACAGGGTTTTTGCTCTTGTCATCCAGGCTAGAGTACAACGGTGAGATCTCGGCTTACTGCAACCTCTGCCTCCCAGGTTCAAGGGATTTTCCTGCCTCAGCCTCTTGAGTAGCTGGGTTTACAGATGCCTGCCACCACGCCCAGTTAATTTTTGTATTTTTAGTAGAGACAGGGTTTCACCATGTTGGCCAGGATGGTCTTTATCTCTTGGCCTTGTGATCTCCCTACCTCAGCCTCCCAAAGTGCTGGGATTACAGGTGTGAGCCACCGTGCACAGCCTAGGCTTTAAGATGAAAGAAGCATTTGTGAACTTACAGAAGCTCTTTACTACAGAATCTCCACTAGAGCCTCAATTCACCATGCCAGCTAACAGCTCAGATGCATCTTCAGAAGATGTAATACAGCCTGGGTAGGGAACATAGTGAGACCCCCATCTGTACAAAAAAATATATATATATATATTTTTTTAATTAATAATTAACCTGGCGATCAGGCACGATGGCTCACACCTGTAATCCCAGCACTTTGGGAGACCAAGGCAGGTGGATCACGAGATCAAGAGATCAAGACCATCCTGGCCAACATGGCGAACCCTGTCTCTACTAAAAATACAAAAATTAACCAGGCGTGGTGGCATGCACCTATAGTCCCAGCTACTTGGGAGGCTGAAGCAGGAGAATCGCTTGAACCCAGGAGACGGAGGTTGCCGAGATCATACCACTGCACTCCAGCCTGGTGACAGAGCAAGACTCTGTCTGAAAATAAATAAATAAATAACAACAACCTGTTATGATAGCACATGCCTGTCATCCTGGCTATTCAGAAAGCTGAGGCAGTAGGACAGTTTAAGCCCAGGAGGTCAAGGCTGTAGTGAGCTGGGAATGCCACTGCACTTCAGCCTGGGCAACAAAGCAAGACCCCATCTCAAAAAAGAAAAGGAAAAAAAAAAGAAAGCAGATATTAAATATACAAGTTATGACATGAAAAGATATCCATGATATTCATAAAGTTATAGAATTTCATGTAAAATATAGGTATACCTGTTTGAATAAACAGGGTAAAAAATCCAGAAAGCCATATGTAACAAGCTATCAACCACAGTTAATTTCAGTACGGTAAATATTTTTAATATTTCAGTACTCAGACATACTTAATCTCCATTTTCAGTATACTGAATCATCCAGGATTAACTCTTTATATACTTCTACTTGTTTGTTTAAAAAAAAAAAATGAGCCTATATGGAATAGGAAATAAATTTAAAGCAAGTATCACTATTTTAAAATCATATTTAATATTCTAAAATTTAGTACATTCAATAACCTTTTAACAGTAAAAACATAAATCACACTGTACTAAAAATACTAAATTATAAAATATCATAAACTATGAGGACGGCCTCTGTGAGATGTAAAAAGAAAGAATACAGAACTAGAGGAGCATTCAGAGTTCTCTTGTAAACATAACAAAGATAGCAAGTTTAGTTATATCTTCCACACACTGGCCTCCTTTCAGACAGCTTTTGTAGTGGGGGAAAAAAAATGTCCCTTCACCCACAGCAAAACTGTCCAGCCTCTCAAGCATAGACGAATCTGTGGATGGGAAAGCAGCAAGGACTTTCGCAAACCAGAGGTTATTTTCTCAACGCCTTTCAGAATTCTATGAGATGCAGAAGTAGCAGCAGCAGCAGCAGCACCTTTCACAGAATTTTTTTTTTTTTTTTTTTTTTGAGACGGAGTTTCACTCGTTACCCAGGCTGGAGTGCAATGGCACAATCTTGGCTCACCGCAACCTCCACCTCCTGGGTTCAGGCAATTCTCCTGCCTCAGCCTCCTGAGTAGCTGGGATTACAGGCACGCGCCACCATGCCCAGCTAATTTTTTGTATTTTTAGTAGAGACGGGGTTTCACCATGTTGGCCTGGATGGTCTCGATCTCCTGACCTCGTGATCCACCCACCTCGGCCTCCCAAAGTGCTGGGATTACAGGCATGAGCCACCGCGCCCGGCCAGAATTTTTTAATTTAAGTGTTCAAAAAAGATTCTGCCTTTTTCCACCCCCCTTCAACAAGCTAGGAGGCTTGTCTGCTTTCCAGATAGAGAAATAAAAACAGGACAGACAAAATTACAAAATTAACACAAAATTTATGCAGGAGAACTTTAAATAATACGGCAAGAAGGAAGATAAGTCAAGCAAAGTGTTATATCAAACCACCTAATACTAACAGACTTGCAGAAAGTAATTTCATGAATATAAATACACAGTTGTTTTGAAAATTATGCATGAGAGCAGTTTCTCGATTTTTTTTTTAATTAAAGAACTTTGTATTAAACTCTTGGGTGAAAGGAGAAATAAACTATAGAATTTCAGAAAAACAATGAGTAAAAATTTTGCATATAGATCTACGGGATAAATGTAAAGCAGAGATCAGAGGAAAATTCACCAGACCAAAGAGCTACATCAATTAAAAATTAGCAGAGCACAGTGGCTCACACCTGCAATCCAAACACTTTAGGAGGCCAAGACAGGCAGATCGCTAGAGCCCAGGGATTTGAGACCAGGCCAGGCAGCGTGGCAAAACCCCCTCTCGACAAAAAAATACAAAAGTTAGCCAGGCATGGTAGTGTGTGCTTTTGGTCCCAGGTACTTGGGAGGCTGAGGCAAGCGGATCCCTTGAGCCTGGGAGGCAGAAGCTGCAGTGAGCTGAGATCAAGCCACTGCACTCCAGTCTGGGCAACATGCAAGACACTGTCTCAAGGGAAAAAAAAAAATTAAAAATTAAAATAAATAGGCCAGGTGCGGTGGCTCATGCCTGTAATCCCAGCACTTTGGAGGGAGAGGTGGGCGGATCACAAGGCCAAAAAGATCGAGACCATCCTGGCCAACATGGTGACACCCCATCTCTACTAAAAATACAAAAATTAGCTGGGCACTGTGGCAAGCACCTGTAATCCCAGCTATTTGGGAGGCTGAGGCAGGAGAATCATTTGAATCCGGGAAGGCAAAGGTTGCAGTGAGCCAAGATCGGCCACTGCACTCCAGCCTGGGTGACAGAGTGAGACTCATTTTAAAAAAAATAAAAAAGGCCGGGCGCGGTTGCTCAAGCCTGTAATCCCAGCACTTTGGGAGGCCGAGGCGGGTGGATCACGAGGTCAAGAGATCGAGACCATCCTGGTCAACATGGTGAAACCCCTTCTCTACTAAAAATACAAAAAATTAGCTGGGCATGGTGGCACGTGCCTGTAATCCCAGCTACTCAGGAGGCTGAGGCAGGAGAATTGCCTGAACCCAGGAGGCGGAGGTTGTGCCATTGCACTCCAGCCTGGGTAACAAGAGCGAAACTCCGTCTCAAAAAAATAAAATAAAATAAAATAAATAAAAAATAAAAAATAAAAAATAAAAAATAGGGCCAGGAGCGGTGGCTCAAGCCTGTAATCCCAGCACTTTGGGAGGCCAAGGCAGGTGGATCACAAGGTCAAGAGATCAAGACCATCCTGGTCAACATGGTGAAACCCCGTCTCTACTAAAAATACAAAAAATTAGCTGGGCATGGTGGCGCGTGCCTGTAATCCCAGCTACTCAGGAGGCTGAGGCAGGAGAATTGCCTGAACCCAGGAGGCCGAGGTTGCGGTGAGCCGAGATCGCGCCATTGCACTCCAGCCTGGGTAACAAGAGTGAAACTCTGTCTCGAAAAAACTAACTAAATAAATAAATAAATAATAAAAAATAAAATAAATAAATTCCCAACTCAAATAGCTAGAATAGTAACAAAGGAAACCAAAACAAAGCCTAAGAGTTAAATTGTAAAGGTTTAAATGAACTAATGAGGTCAGAAAATAGAAAAACAATTCATAAACAAAATCCTTTTCTTTGGAGGAAAAAAAAAACACCCCACAAAAAAAAAAACACTAGCAAAATTAACAAAGAAAAAAGACAGTAATACAAATATACAAAGTAAGCATCAATAAGGGAAAAATAACTATAAAGAGAAAAAAATTTAAATTCTAAGAGATTTTCCACAGCTTTAAGCAAATAAATTTGAAAATCTATATTATATGGATAATTGTTAATGAAAATACAATTTACTAAAATTGACCCTCGTGGTGAGAGGATGCTTAGCCAAACTAAGTTCCACAGAATACACAAAATTATCAAGGAATTAGCTCATCAAAAAGGACAGGGCCCAGACGGTTTCTCAGAAGATTTTTTTTTCCCAGAAGTCTCTATTTATTGGCTCCTGGGGGGGGTTGTAAGTTCTTTTTTCCCCCCCAATACTTTTTGGTGAACAGGTAGTGTTTGGTTACATGGTAAGTTCTTTAGTGGTGACTTCTGAGATTTTGGTGCACCCATCACCTGATCAGTGCACACTGTACTCAATGTTTAGTCTTTTATCCCTCATCCCCCTCCTACCCTTCCCCCACCCAGAGTCCCCAAAGTCCATTCTATCATTCTTAGGCCTTTGTGTCCTCATAGCTTAGCTCTCAGTTTCTCAATGTTTAGCGTATGCCACTGATAATGCTTTCTCACTAATTTTTATATAATCCATGAGCCAAGATTCTGCCCAGTTTTACTTTCTAAAGTTCATATAATAAAAATTGGCCACGTGTGATCATCTGAGCTACTTGGAGGGCTGGGGCAGAAGAATCGCTTGAATCTGGGAGGTGGAGGTTGCAGTGAGCCAAGATCGCACCACTGCACTCCAACCTGGGCAACGGAGTGAGACTTCATCTCAGAAAATAATAATATTTCCATTTTCTACCCTTCCTACATCAAAGTAATGAGCCTACCAGTGTTACCCCTTTAATGGAAATTTTCTATCTTCTACCCTATTCCCTAAAATTAAATAAGGTAAATGACAAAAACTAAAATCTTGTGTACATTCAAAATATTAATCAATGAATCAGGTCTACATAAATTAAAAAAAAAAAAAAAGACTTTTTCTTCAGTCTACAAATTATATTCCAAAGATCTACACTACAGGTTATGTTCCTCATCTCTAACACCCACACCTTGTTTCTCATATTTTTCATCACTTTCCTCCCAAAAAAATACCCAACGTCCCTTCAGTGTATAATCTCTAAAGTCTGCCTCTCCATCTCCTTCACCTACCATCACACAGATACATTTGTCCTTTTGGGACTCTTTTGCCTTTTAATGCTTCTCCAGCGATGGGTAAGAAAGGAAAAGTCAAAAAGTAAACAAGATCAATAAGACTGCTATTTTCAAAGTTCTGCTTTGCAAAAACTGCTAGAATCCTCAGGATGTAATCAAATATTTAGACGATTCATCTTTCTTTTTAATGAGCCTAACTTTGAACATAATTCTCAAGTCAACGCAGGCAAGGTGCAGTGGCTCACACCTGTAATCCTAATACTCTGGGAGGCTGAGGCAGGCAGATCACTTGAGTCTAGGAGTTCGAGACCAGCCTGGGAAAATTGGTGAGACCCGCCTGGGAAACTTGGTGAGACCCTGTCTCTACAAAAAAAGTTTAAAAATTAGCTTTAGCTGTGGGCCCTGTGCAGTGGCTCACACCTATAATCCCATCACACTGGGAGGCTGAGGTGGACAAATCACCTGAGTCCAGGAGTTTGAGACCAGCCTGTGAGACATGGTGAAACCCCATCAATAGAAAAAATCAGCCGGGCATAGCAGCACATGCCTGTAGTCCAAACTACTTGGGAAGCTCAACCAGGACAACTCCTCGAGCCCAGCAGGCAGAAGTTGCAGTGAGCCAAGATCACACCACCGCATTCCAGCCTGGGCAAATGAGTGAGATCCCCTCTCTCACATACACATACACACACACACACACACACACACAAATTAGCTGGGCATGGTGGCACATGTGTGTACTACTAGCTACTCCACAGGCTAAGGCAGGGGGAGCCCTTGAGCCCAGCAGCTGGAAGTTGCAGTGAGCCATGATCACAAAATTGCACTTTAGCCTTGGTGACACAGTGAGACCCTGCCTCAAAAAATAAAGTGAGTGTAATAGTTCTCAATATCCCTGGTTAAGTACAAGTTTTTCAATTTAAATTGTAGTAAACACTACACTATATATAGCTCACCCAAATCATTCATTACCACCACCACTACTGTCCTTAAAATTTAAAACATGCAGCTGAGTATGATGGCCCACATCTATAATCTCAGTACTTTGAGAAGCTGAGGCAGGACTATCACTTGAGCCCAGGAGTTCGAGACCAGCCTCAGCAACACAGGGAGACCCTATCTCTACAAAAAATAATAATAATAATAATAATTATCTGGGAGTGGTGGCGCACACCTGCAGTCCCAGCTACTCAGGAGACTGAGGCAGGAGGATTGCTTGAGGGGTTGGCTGAGGTTGCCATGAGCCACCATTACGGCACTGCACACCAGCTTGGGCAACAGAGCAAGATCCTGTCTCAAAAAAAAAAAAAAAGAAAAGAAAAAGTAAAACACGTGAAACTATTAACTAAATACTAGAATAATGCTTTTTGTAACTAGCATATTTAAATAAGACAAACAAGATCAACAGGGAGTCAGTGCAGTGTAGTCAATGAGCATTCAAGATCAGCTCAATCGGGGCCGGGCACAGTGGCTCAAGCTTGTAATCCCAGCACTTTGGGAGGCCAAGGCAGGTGGATCACGAGGTCAAGAGATCGAGACCATCCTGGTCAACATGGTGAAACCCCGTCTCTACTAAAAATACAAAAAAATTAGCTGGGCATGGTGGCCCGTGCCTGTAATCCCAGCTACTCAGGAGGCTGAGGCAGGAGAATTGCCTGAACCCAGGAGGCGGAGGTTGTGGTGAGCCGAGATCGCGCCATTGCACTCCAGCCTGGGTAACAAGAGCGAAACTCTGTCTCAAAAAAAAAAAAAAAAAAGATCAGCTAAATCACAGCTATATCACCTCTCTCTGGTGTCCTTAGTTACTGGGGCGAGTGTATACATTCAAGTTCATTTTATCACCCTTTTGGCATCGTCTAATATAATAGCTATGAAGCCAGACCAGTGACACATGCCTCTAGTCCCAGCTACTTGGGAAGCTCAGGTAGGATGATCACTTGAGCCCAAAAGTTCAAGGCTGTAGTATACTACGATCATACATGTGAAGCCACTGCACTCCTGCCTGGCCAGCACAGCAAAACCCACTCTAAATAAATAAATAAAGTGATAATGATAATTATGAATCTTACTATTTTGCGTTCTTATAGTAACCTTACCTCAAATCATGTAGCTCTCCCACACACACACACACACACACACACACACACACAGCCCGTATCATCCCAGTATCACATATATACATTTACTGTGTTGAATATATCTGTTGCTATATTATTGGTTAGGAAAACAACTTCAATAGTACTCTCCAAAATATGATAGCTCTACTATGAAGGTACCAAGAACACATGAAAAAAAAAAAAAAGACACTTGCTTTCTTGATGAAACTGTTTCTAGATCACTTGACATCCTAATGCCTAAGAAATAAGTTTAAGACTTAAAATCTCTTTTCCTATTCCTCTTGATCTAAATACTAGCATTCTTACTTAGGTCAAAGTTACTTTCGTTTGTCAAACCACTAATTTTCTGATTTCATTATTCTGCAGTCTGAAATATTACAGATGTATCTTTGCCCAGTCCTTTCATTTTCATCTATTTCTCCTAAAGACAGAAATATTTTGAACACTGAGATTTAGTTTAATCCCCTCACATATAGGTAATAAAATAACCCAAAAAAATTAGTGTTTTCTAGATTTTGGCTACTAGACAAAGAAAAACTTAAGCGTCATCATTCTCTTTCTAAAATACATTTTCACTGAGACTGGGGATTTATGTATTTGCCAGAATCAAAGAAAAACACCAAGCTACTAATATACTGGTTCCCTCAGGAACTCTACTAATCAAAGTAGTCTTTCCAACTTTTAAGTATTATATTTTCACATAGCTAGTTAGGGCATGAAATGAGCAAACAGTCTAATAGAAGCTAAGTAGATGCAGAATAATTTTTCCTATTCGTCACAATCTCCCAATGGCTAGATTTTATCAAAGGGATCATAAAATCAAAAAACACTCTTAAGATTCTAGAAACTTCTGTAATATTAGTGCTTTGAGAGATCAAGGCAGGAGGACTGCTTGAGCCCAGGAGTTCAAGACCAGACCTGCCTGGGCGACAAAACAAGACCCTGTCTCTGTATTTTTTTAAATTAAAATAACAATTTTAAAGATCCTAGAAACCTAAAATTAATTGCCATAAATTAGGGACCAGGTCTGCTTACCTATAATTAAAATTCATCATGCTTCTTTAACAGAAAGAAGTCTTGAAGTATCCACCAAAGAGAGACTAAAATAGCCTTCTGTGAGAAGCAGCCTTCTCCATCAAAAAAAAAAAAAAAAAAAAAAAAAGTATTTCTAGAGTCTTATCTTTTAGAGGGAAAATACTAGCACAGGAAGCTATACGAAGATACACTGTAAGTGAAAACACACAGTAAGTAAAAAAGTGCTATTATTTCTTAACTTTTTTTACATTTCCAACTAAGAGAAATACAAACAAGATTAATCAACCTCCTGATGCATAAGGTTTACAAAACGAATGCACAAAGTTTACAAACAATTGCACAAGTCTCAATAATCAGTATGACCTAGATTTGGGGAAATACAGAAAAGAGAATAGATAGATTGTAATACACCAAATATTAGCAGATATAGCCGAGGGGTGAAATGTGATTTTTTTAAAAACTGTCTTATTGATACTTTTTTACAACTTTCCAAATTTCCCCACAGTGAACATTACTTTTATATTTTTTAAAACTCATTAAAAAATAAACCATATGACATATAATAAAGGGTTCACTAAGAAGGGCTCTCTATGGTGTCCAATTATTACTGACATGATTCACCATTAAAGGGATGAATACCCTTCAATTTCCACTATTAAAATGCTGCTGTTTAACGTCCTATTATTTTTCTGTTGCACCCTCAACGATGCAATGAACTTCACTATCTCCTACCATTTCATTTCTGCATACAACACGCTTTTAATTTTTCTTAAAATATGGTAAAAGTTCTCTCTAGAAAAAAAAAAGTTCTCTCTAATCCTCAATATTCCACTTTTTAAAACCTATCTCTAAATTTCGTCATAACGGAATTAAGAGGAAAAAACTGTTTTAACCAAGAATTACAACTTCGTTAAGCCACCATCACTTTGGCTAGGGAAAAGTGAACGCCGGGTAAACTACACGTCCCACCATGCATTGCTGCCTTGTTCAGAGTAGGTCTCTACGGAAACAGGAAAAAAAAAATTCTACAAGTCCCACCTGTTACTTCGTTTCTAAACACCTCCTGCACTTTCGGCTCCAACACCAAACAAAAACAAAAGCCTCGTGATCTCACGTCCGCTCCGGGAGCCAGACAAACAGGGGCCCCGAAGTCAGGCGGCATGTCCGCCGTAACGGGTAAATTCTATCCCGCTCTAGCGCTCCCCTCTCCTTTCCGGGGCTGGATGCACGCACAAGCCTTCTCCTAACTGCATCCAATGGGGGCTCTCCAGCCGCACAAGGGAGAAGAACCGGCTACCGTGCAAGCACCACAGACTTCCCCGTCCGGGGCGGGGGCTACCACAGAGCGGAGGTGATAGCGACGTGACCCCAAGAGACAGCCCCAAAGCACCGAGAGGACTCGCCGCAGACGCGGAGAGAAGCCATGGCCCCGCGGCGCTCACGTTCCGCCAGGCGCCTCCATTCCCACAGGGATCGCAACCCCGACACTAACCGCCGCCCTCTACGCGCGGTTTTGTGCCCCCTCCACCGGGTCGCTGAGCCAGTGGCCTCCCTTCCCCTGCGACTGGCGGGCGACAAGGAGCAAAATCCTCCCGGCCTTCCCCTTCGCTGTCTCCCCCTTACCGTCTTGGCGGCCTCCGCCCAGGTCCTGCCCTTCTTCCTACGTCCCTTTTCCCTCATGTCGGGTCTTGAACTGACTGGGAGGCTCCCGTGTCCGGGCTCCGGCAGCCCTCCCTGCCTGCTCTGCCCTGCGCTGCTTTTCCCGCGGTGCCGGGAAAGGTGGGAGAAAGGGGAAGTCAGGCCGGAGGGGCACCCAAGCAGAGGAAGCGGCGGGGGTGGTGCGCGGGGGGGTCTATGGGGCGGCCGGTCCTCCTGCTGCCGTTGCCACTGCTACCGCCGCTGCCATATTGGGTTCTTACTGTACAGGCTACCGCTACGGTCATGTGACCGCTCCCGCGCGGCCGTCACTACTGTACGCACCAGGCCGCGCGAACGAGCGCGGGCGCGTCCCCGCCTCCACAGCCGGGCCGCTGAGCGAGCGAGCCGGCGGTCTGCGGTGCCTCGCCACGCCCCCACCCTTCCGGTCTCCACCTCTCCGCAGGAGCATGCGCGCGAGGGAGGCCTCGGCCGCACTCTGCGTCTGACGCCCGGCGCTCACACCTACAGCTAGTATCTGCGGCGGAAGCAGCGCTTGATCCATCCGGGAAGGCTGATCCAGCAGATGCCGCCTGGTGCGAGACGCTGCGCAGGCTGCTTAGACCTGGGGAGCTGACCTGTTCCCTCCCTCGTCCCTCTGCCAACTATCACTTTAGATAAGCCCCGTGCTTGTGTTTTCTCATTTATGTTCATTTTTACAGAGGTTATCTTTTTGAAGGTAGGCAACAGTTCTCGTCTACCTATTAACCCCATTTGGTAGGTGAAGCAACTGAGATTCAGTGACTTGCCAAGCTCACGAGTCTGGGATGTGGAGAAACCAAAAATCACATTGCCAGCTCAGAGCGCTTTCCGTCTCCTCAGAATGCTTCAAACTTAGGTGACTTTGTTTTTAAGGCCACGAGTAACTGCATCCACGCTTTTTACATGTGAAGCCACTCATCAATAACAGAAATGGTGTCTTCTTTATTTCGGTGAGCTCAGTCCCTGGCACAGTGCCTGTACATATCAGGCGCCCAGTAAATATTTGCTGAATGATTCAGCTATTTCTGTGGTCAGAGACCATTATTTGTAGTGCCCATAACAGCCTTCTGAAAGTTCCAGAATGTGACATCTTCTGTTACATTATCTATGTGTTGATACTTGGCAAAGTAAGAAAAGTATAGTAACACCTGCTGATCTCCCAGATCCACCTGCTTCCGGAAGCTGCTTCCAAACAATCTAATTTACCGTAGTGTGGTATAGGACTGAGGATTGGATTGCCTCTTGGGAGGAAAGGCAGATGAGAGCAATACAAGTGAGAGCAACAAAGCAAGACTCTGTCTCAAAAAAAAAGAAAAAGAAAGTCTTCTCCATCTCTGGCTGTTGCGTTGAGTACCGCTTACCATCCAGTCCTGTTGTTTGGTCAACTGGTTTTCAGAACCTGCTAGACCAGATGATCCAACTCTCCTTACTTTGCATTTCTGGAGCTCTATCCCCGGGTTTTAATTTGAAGGATAGGGGTTGTGATGTTGTGGTTCTTCTTAATCTTCCACAGATAAAGATAGTTTAGTATTATTATAGAGGTATAATTCCCCAGAAAGCATTTTATCCCTAGGTCTATTGATTGAATTTGTTATTCCTATTTGCATCTCTCTCATGAACTTCTCTTGAAATTTATGGATGCATTTCAGAAGTTCACGGACTCCCTTAAATTATGAATTATATTTTGTGTTATATGTGAATTTTTTGAGAAGAGGATTCATAACTTATCCTCCATTTTTCAAAAAGGTTCTGTTGTGCCAGAAAAAAACAAAAAGGTATTATAGGGAGTTTGAGAGACCATCTAGAAGTATCTACATACTTATATCTCCCTTCAGTCATGGGTCAGACAGCACATTTCAGCAATTGATATGGATATGTTTTCCCAAATGTCTTTAATAATTCATAGCCCTATCCATTACACATGTAGTATGTACCACCTCCCTCCAAAGCTTATGTCTGTACTCTAAGAAGGCCTTCTCACCAGGCACGGTGGCTCACACTTGTAATCCCAACATTTTGGGAAGCCGAGGAGGACGGATTAATTGAGGTCAGGAGTTCAAAACCAGCCTGGGCAACATGAAGAAACCCCATATCTACAAATAATACAACATTTGGTCGGTCACTGCGGCTCATGCCTATAATCCCAGCACTTAGGGTGGCTGAAGTGGGTGGATTACTTGAGGTTGGGAGTTCGAGACCCGCCTGACCAACATGGGGAAACCCCGTCTCTACTAAAAATACAGTATTAGCCGGGCATGGTGCCATGTGCCTGTAATCCCAGCTGCTCAGGAGGTTGAGGCAGGAGAATCGCTTAAATCTGGAAGGCAGAGGTTGCAGTGAACCCAGAGATCAGGCCATTACACTCCAGTGTGGGCAACAAAGCAAGACTCTGCCTCAAAAAAGAAGAAGAAGAAGAAAAAGAAAGCCTTCTCTGGCCAGGCACAGTGGCTCACGCCTGTAATCCTAGCACTTTGGGAGGCCGAGGTGGGTGGATCACCTGAGGTCAGGAGTTCAAGACCAGCCTGGCCAACATGGTGGAACCCTGTCTTTACTAAAAATACAAAAATTAGCCAGGCGTGGTGGCAGGCATCTGCAATCCCAGCTACTCAGGAAGCTGAAATTGGAATCGTTTGAACCCAGTAGGCAGGGTTGCAGTGAGCCGAGATAGCGCCCTTGTACTCTGGCCTGGGCAGCAAGAGCAAAAACTCTGTCTTAAAAATAATAATACACCGAAGTAAAATAGAACTTGAATGTAAAAAAAATAATAATACACCAAGTTTCCATTTCAACTGAGTTTCTCAAAAAAAAATGATAATAATAATATTTGGTGTGGACAATCAGACAAAAATAAGAAAAAGAAAAAAAAAAAGTCTTCTCCATCCCTGGCTGTTGAGATGAGTATGGCTTATCATCCAGTCCTGCTGTTTGGTCCTGGAGCCCAACTGGTTTTCAGAACCTACAGAACCTACTAGATCAGATGATCCAGCTGACTTTACTTTGCATTTCTGGAGTTCTATCCCCAGGTTTTAATTCCTTTTTTTTTTTTTTTTAATTTGTTATTCCTATTTGCATACCTCTCGTCCACACCGTCATTCTGGATTTCCTTAGATACTCTGTTTCTATTCTCACCCTACTCAAGCCTACCCTTCAGGGGATGCCAAATCTGTCTTCTTAAAACTCCACCCATGGCTGGCTGTGGTGGCTCTGGCCTGTAATCCCAGCACTTTGAGGCAGGCAGATCACAAGGTCAGGAGTTCAAGACCATTCTGGCCAATATGGTGAAACCCCATCTCTACTAAAAATACAAAATTTAGCTGGGTGTTCTGGCAGGCGCCCACAGTCCCGGCTACTTGGGAGGCTGAGGCAGGAGAATCTCTTGAACCTGGGAGGGGGAGGTTGTGGCAAGCCAAGATTGCACCACTGCACTCCAGCCTGGGTGACAGAGAAATCTCCATCCACTACCCTACTGAGATATACTCCCTAGCTCTTGATTGAGTCACAGTTTCTTAGCTTTACATATACAGTTTCTATAATCAACCTAGTCATCCTTTGATTTATCTCTGGTTACTTCCATCAGCATTGGCCACTCCCCTGAAGACTCCTACCCCTACTTTTGCCTCTTTATTTAACTAATAACATTGCTTCCTACATCATGTAAAAATTATTGGCCACCAGTTGCAGTCTCACCTTGCCTTCCTTCAGTCCCTAGATTTACCCATAAGTTCACCCATTCTAACCGCCTTCTCCTCCTCCTTACCATAGCCTAATACCTCTTTCAATACAGGACACTATCCCTTCTCATCTTCCTTGAAATGTTGCTCCATTTTTTTCTTTTTTCTTTTTTTTTTTTTTTTTTTGAGACAGAGTTTCGCTCTTGTTACCCAGGCTGGAGTGCAATGGCGCAATCTCGGCTCACCGCAACCTCCGCCTCCTGGGTTCAGGCAATTCTCCTGCCTCAGCCTCCTGAGTAGCTGGGATTACAGGTACGCGCCACCATGTCCAGCTAATGTTTTGTATTTTTAGTAGAGACGGGGTTTCACCATGTTGACCAGGATGGTCTCGATCTCTTGACATCGTGATCCACCCGCCTCGGCCTCCCAAAGTGCTGGGATTACAGGCGTGAGCCACCGCGCCCAGCTCATTATTTTCTAGTTCTGATACTCCTCCACCTCTTCTATAAGCATATTCAAGACGCTTCCAGCTTAAAGAAATCTCTTTACTCTACCACCCTTTCATACGAAAGTATTTTTCCTCTCTTTCTTGCCCATAAATATCTTCAACGTGTGACCTACACTCACTGTCTCCACTTCCACAACTTCCACCCACTCCTCTGCCCTACTAAGTGTAACAATGCTTTACATCTACAAATAAAGGTTTGACTCTTTCGTGGTAAAGTGAATGAATGACCTGCTTTGACAAACTTTAGCTCAGGGTACTGTAGAAAATGAAATCATGGTTTTTAGGCTACAAATATTCAATCCCAACCCATTAGAATGCTTTATCTTGGAAATCATATAGGATTTTTATTTTCAAAATAAAATTAACTTTTTTTTATCTTTACCAAACTGCTCATTGTAAAAATTCTACAGATATTTGTTTTGTCTGTGGAAGCAGAGACAGCCTTGACTCCTTGTGCAAGTTATATAATGGAGTGCTCTCAGAAGAAACCTGTAACGGTGTGAGGGAAGCATCACAGAGAAGGGAAGAAGCTGGCTGGGCACAGTGGCTCACACCTGTAATGGCAGCACTTTGGGAGGCCAAGGTGGGCAGGTCGCTTGAGGTCAGGAGTTCAAGACCAGCCTGACCAACATGGTGAAACAAGATCTCTAACAAGGCCGGGCGCGGTGGCTCAAGCCTGTAATCCCAGCACTTTGGGAGGCCGAGGCGGGTGGATCACGAGGTCGAGAGATCTAGACCATCCTGGTCAACATGGTGAAACCCCGTCTCTACTAAAAATACAAAACATTAGCTGGGCATGGTGGCGCGTGCCTGTAATCCCAGCTACTCAGGAGGCTGAGGCAGGAGAATTGCCTGAACCCAGGAGGCAGAGGTTGCGATGAGCCGAGATCGAGCCATTGCACTCCAGCCTGGGCAACGAGAGCGAAACTCCGTCTCAAAAAAAAAAAAAAAAGATCTCTAACAAAAAATACAAAAATTAGCTGGACATGGTGGCGTATACCTGTAGTCCCAGATACTTAAAAGGTGGAGGCTAGGCGCGGTGGCTCAAGCCTGTAATCCCAGCACTTTGGGAGGTCGAGGCGGGTGGATCACGAGGTCAAGAGATCGAGACCATCCTGGTCAACATGGTGAAACCCCTTCTCTACTAAAAATACAAAAAATTAGCTGGGCATGGTGGCACGTGCCTGTGATCACAGCTACTCAGGAGGCTGAGGCAGGAGAATTTCCTGAATCCAGAAGGCGGAGGTTGCAGTGAGCCAAGATCGTGCCATTGCACTCCACCCTGGGTAACAAGAGTGAAAATCCGTCTCAAAAAATAAAATAAAATAAAAATTAATAATAATAATAATAAAAGGTGGAGGTGGCAGAATCATTTGAACCCGGGAAGTGGAGGTTGCAGTGAGCCGAGATTGCGCCACCCTACTCCAGCCGGAGCAATAGAGTGAGACCCTGTCTCAAAAAAAAAAAAAAAAAAAAAGAGGCTGGACATGATGGCTCATGCCTGTAATCCCAGCACTTTGGGAGGCCAAGGCAGGTGGATCACAATGTCGAGAGATCGAGACCATCCTGGCCAACATAGTAAAACCCCCCATCTCTACTAAAACACAAAAGTTAGCTGGGCGTGGTGGCATGTGTCTATAGTCCCAGCTACTCTGCAGGCTGAGGCAGGGGAATTGCTTAAAGCCAGGAGGCAGAGGTTACAGTGAGCTGAGATTGCGCCACTGCACTCCAACCTGGTGCCTGGTGAAAGAGCAAGACTCTGTCTCAAAGAGGTGGGGGGGGGGAGGAGAGAGAGAAAAGGTTCTCTCATCTTCACGCTAAGGAAAGCCTAGCCTCAGCCTCACAACTCAGCTAAGCATGAATGGCCCCTCTGTAAGTAGTATGTCCCCTCTGTAGCACCAAACTTTTCACTCAGATGAGATAGCAGGTCTAGACTTGGCAAAGTTGGGTACAGGAAGCGCTCGCAAGCCCATTTGGCCCTCACACAGAAGCTGTTTTATCTTCAACAGTTTTATCATTATGAATGTGATATTTTTATCTCCATCTGCTTGTCTCCTCTAGATAGCTTTCCATTTTTTGTGAAACTTGGCAAATTGGTGGCGGGTGCGTGTAATACCAGCCACTCGGGAGGCTGAGGCAGGAGCATCGTTTGAACCTGGGAGGCAGAGGTTGCAGTGAGCCAAGATCATGCCTTTGCACTCCAGCCTGGGCAATATGGCGAGACTCTGTCTCTAAGTAAATAAATAGAAAGAAAGAAAGAATAGATGTACTTGGCAGTTGGCACACCTGAAGCCTGGTTTATTAGCCAGTGGCATTAGAGCTGCCAAAGTGAGAAAAGCCAGGTAGAAGCCCTAAAACTCCCTTTGCCCTCATTTCTCCTGCAGCAGCCAAAAAAATAAATCAAAACAATATCCAACCCAGGGAAAATGGCATCCCTAAAGACCTAAAGTATTCAGGGGTCTAGTCCTCATATGTTTCCATTTAATTCACTCATCTTATCCCTGCAAAAGTCCAATGGATGTTGGAAGATGACAGTAGACTACTCAGATTCAGTTCATTAGTAATCTCAATTACCACATATGGTGAAATTGAATTCATTAGTAATCTCAATTGTCACATACACTTTTGGAGAAAATAGCTCCTGGCATAATACTAAGGCCTAGTATAGATAGAGCAAGTGGCCATGCAACCAGAAAACTGTCTATCATGAGCTTATTTCTGTCAGTCATCTCCACCAAATTATAAGGTCAGATGGGCTCAGTAGCAACCCACTGTAAGGTGGAAGTGGTTCATCTGGAATTGGGCATGAGCAGGCCAGAGAGCATAAGAACATTATCAACAACAAATGGTCCAGTTTCCATTTCATGCTCCACTGTCACATTGACACCACTCCTTCAGCTCACCTTATGGCTGCATGGGAGATTTTCCTATGACCAACTGACAGAGGAGAAGAAAAGCCAAGCTTGATTCATGGATGGGTCATTTTGGTATTTGATGTGATACGGTTTGGATTTGCGTTCCCGACTGTTGGAGGAGGGACCTTGTGGGAGGTGATTGGATCATGGAGATGGATTTCCCTCTTGTTGTTCTCGTGATAGTGAATGACTTCTCATGATATCTGTTTAAAAGTGTGTAGCACCAGGGGGATGGGGAACTAGGGAAGGGATAGTATTAGCAGAAATACCTAATGTAGATGATGGGTTGATGGGTGCAGTAAACCACCATGACACGTCTATACCTGTGTAACAAACCTGCACGTTCTGCATATGTATCCGAGAACCTAAAGTATAACAAAAAATAAAGTGTGTAGCACCTTCCTCTTCACTCTGTCTTCTCCTGCTCCAGCCATGTAAGAGGTGCCTGCTTCCCCTTCCCCTTCCACCTTGATTGTAAGTTTCCTGAAGCCTCCTAGCCAACTTCCTGTACAGCCTGTGCAACCAATTTTCTTCGCAAATGACCCAGTTTCAGGAATTTCTTTATAGCAGTGTGAGGACAGATTAATACAAGGTCCAATATGCAAATGGATCTCACCTGCCTTACGGTCCCATTCACGAATAGCTTTGAAAGACAGGAGAGAAGGGATACCCTTCCAATGTGCAGAGGTTCAGGCAGTGTACTGGATTATCTACTTTGTGTGGAAAGAGAAATGGCCCAAGGTCAGAATATAAACAGGTTCATGGTAGGTGGACAATAGTTTAGCCAAGTGGTCAGGATCATGGAACAAAAAAGATTATAATATCAGAGGTAACAAGATTGGGATAGAGACGTGGATGAATCTATGAACACAAAATATGAAGATCTCGTGTTAATGCTTATATTAATACCAGAAAGCATAGAAGAACATTGATTGAGTATGGTGGCTCACACCTGTAATACTAGCACTTTTAAAAGGCTGAGGTGGGATGATCACTTCATGCCAGTAGTTTAAGACCAGCTTGGGCAATGTAGCAAGACCCTGTATCTACAGAAAATAATGTTTTAAAAATTAGCTGGGCATGGTGGCATGTGCCTGTGGTTCCCACTACTCAGGAAACTGACGCAGGAGGATCACCTAAGCCTAGGAGGGTGAGGCTGCAGTGAGCCATGATCACAGCACTGCATTCCAGCCCCTGTCTGTGAAAAAAAAAAAAAAGAAAAAACACTAAGCAAACAAATAGAATGACTTAACCAGTTGACATCAGGCAGCATCTGTCATTGACCATTCTAGTGGCACATAATTCATCTGTGAACATAGTAGACGTAGTGGCAAGGATGGAGGCTATGAGTGGACCCAGCACCGTGGGTTCCCACTCACCACTGAACTTTTACCTACTATTGCTACTTCATGTCCAACCTGCCAGCAAGAAAGATGAAGAAAGATGAAAACCAACCATCCGAGGCTGGGCCTGGTGGCTCACGCCTGTAATCCCAGCACTTTGGGAGGCCGAGGTGGGTGGATCTCGAGGTCAGGAGTTTGAGACCAGCCTGACCAACTTAGTGAAACCCAGTCTCTATTAAAAATACAAAAATTAGCCAGGTGTGGTGTCATGCACCTGTAATCCTAGCTATTCAGCAGGCTGAGGCAGGAAAATTGCTTGAATCCGAGAGGCAGAGGTTGCAGTAAGCTGAGGTGGTGCTACTGTACTCCTCTCTGGGGGACACAGTGAGACTCCGTTTCAGGGAAAAAAAAAAGAAAACCAACCCTCTGATTTGACACCATCCCTCAAGTAGACCAATCAGCCACTTGGTGGTAAGTTGCCTACAGTGGACACCTTCACCTTATAATGGGTAGCAATTCACTTTAACTTCAATATGCAAATATTTCAAGTATGAATTTCAAATATTTCCTACTAATAGAGCCTCAAAGTGGTTCTCAGCCAGCAGCACTTTCAAGAGCTTTCAAAATATTTGATCCCTTGATATGGGATCTCATATAACAGTGCATCAGCCGGGCGCGGTGGCTCAAGCCTGTAATCCCAGCACTTTGGGAGGCTGAGGCGGGTGGATCACGAGGTCAAGAGATCGAGACCATCCTGGTCAACATGGTGAAACCCCGTCTCTACTAAAGATACAAAAAAAAAAAAAAATTAGCTGGGCATGGTGGCACGTGCCTGTAATCCCAGCTACTCAGGAGGCTGAGGCAGGAGAATTGCCTGAACCCAGGAGGCGGAGGTTGCGGTGAGCCGAGATCGCGCCATTGCACTCCAGCCTGGGTAACAAGAGCGAAACTCCGTGTCAAAAAAAAAAAAAAAAAAACAGTGCATCAAAACAAAGAGCCCATTTTATAACAAAGAAGATATGGCAGGGGACTCATGACTTTGGGATCTTCTGGTCCCAGGAGCTATATTTTTCAAAAAGCATGTAATTCTTCAAGTCCTGTAGCCCTTCAGGATATTAATTGAATGTATAGTAGTCTACTGTCATCCAACTCCACAGAAATATATGGTGCTTTGTCCCCAATAGGTAGAATATATGGGTCTGGAAACAAAGGGGTGGAAAAAGAAATGGCTCAGCTTTGTGCATCCCATCTCA
Organism: Saimiri boliviensis; assembly: GCF_048565385.1. NCBI lineage: Eukaryota > Metazoa > Chordata > Mammalia > Primates > Cebidae > Saimiri > Saimiri boliviensis. The sequence goes on from NC_133449.1 coordinate 25,416,725, forward strand.
GCTCTGGGCTCTTTGAGCTTAGAAATTCTGATTTCCAAGAGGACTGTTTCCACCAAGAGGCGCAGCAAGAGTCCCACTGAACTTTATGGTTGCTGCCTGAGCACCTCAGACACCTATGTCAAGGGACCAGACAACATAAAAAGAAGTCACCACGCTGTCAAGGGTTATTGAGCCTGATCATCAGTAGGAAGTAGGGGCCATGCATGGTGGCTTATGCCTATAATCCCAGCACTTTGGGAGGCCAAGGTAGCCAGATCACTTGAAGTCAGGAGTTCAAGACCTCATACCCAACATAGTGAAACCCCATCTCTACTGAAAATACAAAAATTAGTCAGGCGTGGTAATACATGCCTGTGGCCCTAGCTACTTAGGAGACTGAGCTGGGAGGATCACTTCAGCCCAGGAGGCAGAGGTTGCAGTGAGCTGACATTGTGCCACTGCCCTCCAGCCTGGGCAACAGAGCAAGACCCTGTCTCAATACAGAACAAAACAAAAAAACAACAAAAGAGGAAGTTGAGATTCTGTGACACAATGGAAGCTGAAATGACCCTGTTTGGCACACAAAGGCTCCACTTAGCTGTCCTTTAGTACTTTTTTACCCAATTTTGTTAGTAAATGGATAAGTACATCAGCCATAGCTTTACAAAGGATTGTTGGCCGGGCGTGGTGGCTCACACCTATAATCCCCAGCACTTTGGGAGGCCCAGGCAGACAGATCACCTGAGGTTGGGAGTTCGAGACCAGCCTGACCAACATGGAGAAACCTCATCTCTACTAAAAAATACAAAATTAGGGGTCAGGCATGATGGCTCACATCTGTAATCCCAGCATTTAGGGAGGCTGAGGTGTGCAGATCACGAGGTCAGAAGATCGAGACCATCTGGCTAACACGATGAAATTCCATCTTTACTAAAAACAAAAAATTAGCTGGGCATGGTGGTGCATGCCTGTAGTCCCGCTACTCAGGAGACTGAGGCAGGAGAATCGCTTGAACCCAGGAGGTAGAGACTGCAGTGAGCTGAGATCGTGCCACTGCATTCCAGCCTGGGCGACAGAGCAAGACTTCATCTCAAAAAAAAAAAAAAAAAAATGCAAAATTAGTCCAGCGTGGAGGCACATGCCTGTAATCCCACTTACTTGGAAGGTTGAAGCAGCAGAATCCCTTGAATCCGGGAAGTAGAGGTTGCGGTGAACTGAGATTCTGCCGTTGTACTCCAGCTGGAGCAACAAGAGTGAAACTCCGGCTCAAAAGGAAAAAAAAATTGTTGGTTGGGCGCAGTGGCTCACACTTTTAATCCCAGCACTTTGGGAGGCCAAGGTGGGTGGATTGCTTGAGGGCAGGAGTTGGAGACCAGCCTGGCCAACAAGGTAAAACCCCATCTCTACTAAAAATACAAAAATTAGCTGGGCGTGGTGACAGGCATCTGTAATCCCAGCTACTCGGGAGGCTGAGGCAGGAGAATCACTTGAGCCCAGGAGGCAGAGGTTGTAGTGAGCTGAGATCGCGCCACTGCACTCCATGATTGGTAACAGGTGCTTAGACCCCTTGGGCATGAAAGTCTGGGCTGCATCACCAGGTAGGCCGCCTAGACCAGCAGAGGCACTGAGGGTAAGAGGAGTCTGCATTTGGATAGTAAAGGAGACAGACAGTAGAGTTGCAACCTTGAGATCAACTGCAGTGGTGGAGGCTGTCTTTCCCCCCACTCTCCTCTCCTTATCAACTGCCCTCAGGGAAAGAGGCCCACCAGGATCCAGGAAGAGCTGCTCCCAGAACCTACACAGAAAGTGGTTCCAAGTGGACTGAATATAAAACTCGGATTCACTTCCCATCCTCCCCTTCAGGACTGAAATACACCCCCAGTTGTTCAGAATTTTCTCTGAGACTTTCCTCAGCTGAAAAGAGCCATTCTGCCCATGGTCGCTTCTCAGGGCAGCTGATATGTTGGGGTATAAAGGCCTGGCCACCTCACCTTCACTCAGATGACCCTGAAGTACTAGCCCGGCTTCAGAGCTCCCCATAGAGTCAGCTGAAACATTTGCTGAAAGTGTAGCAGAGCCGGAGCTGTCCATGTGCCCAGTCCTGCTTCCTTCACTTCCCCCACAGGTGTCGATCCTGAAGGCACCCTCTAATGGACTTCCCTCATGCTAGCCTACTCTGCATCCAGACCCTCTACCAGTCTGGTAGGTACAATAAAAATTTCTAGATAAAAGTAAATACCTAAGGGTAGTGGGACAGGAGTTGGGAATGATAAAAAAAAAAAAAATAAGACTCACACTTTTTTTTTTTTTTGAGTCAATCTCGCCTTGTCTCCCAGGCTGGAGTGCAGTGGTGCAATCTCGGCTCACTACAACCTCTGCCTCCCAGGTTCAGGCGATTCTCCTGCCTCAGCCTCCCAAGTAGCTGGGACTGCAGGTGCGTCCCACCACACACAGTTAAGTTTTGTATTTTTAGTACAGATGGGGTTTCACCATGTTGGTCAGGATGGTCTTGAGCTACTGACCTCATGATCTGCCGACCTCAGCCTCCCAAAGTGCTAGGATTAACAGGCATGAGTCACTGCCCAGGGCCTTAATATTTTAAAAAACCCTTTAAAATCATTTTTAAGTATACAGTTTAATAGCGTGAACTATATTCACATTATTGTACAATAGATCTCCACAAGTTTTTCATTTTGCAAAACTGAAACTGTGTATCCATTAAAGAACCACTTCCAACCACTTCCATTTTCCCCTCCCCCCAGCCCCTGGTAACTATCATTCTATTTTCGAGTCCATGAGCAATTTTTTGATGGGTGATCAGTAATGCTTACTGGAGACCTCAACAGTCTCAGATCCTATTTTGTTAGGGCAACATAGCTCCCATAAAAGTCCATTTTCTCACATTCACAATCAAGATGAAGCACAGCACCTATTTTGTAGTCTGGCTCCGGTTTGGATTCAGGGCTGGTATCCGTTGCCAACATGCAAGATTAGAATGCTATATTACTCACCATTGTCTTTTTAACTCAGTGAAGAATGCCTGGCACAGTGGTCCACAAACTTCTGGATATAGTGGACTAATTTATTTATTTATTTATTTATTTATTTATTTTTTTTTTTGTCAGTAGTAGTGGTGTGTGCCTGGAGGCCCAGTCACTCAGGAAGCTGAGGTGGGAGGATCTCTTGGGGCCAGGAGTTTGAGGCTGTAGTGCATTGTAATCATGACTGTGAATAGCCACTGCACTCTAACCTGGGCAACATAGCAAGACACTGGCTTTAAAAAAAATACACATGAACACAATTTTTTTTTTAACAGATCACTGACATAAGCTGTTCAACTATTTATTCATATAAGTAAACATATTTTGTGCTTGGTTTGCTTCATTTTGAAACAGGGTCTCACTCTGTCACCCAGACTGGAATGCGGTGACACGATCAAAACTCACTGAAGCCTCGAACTTCTGGGCTCAAGTCATCCTCCCTCCTCAGTCTCCCGAGTAGCTGGGACTAAGCTGCATGCCATCACACCGAGCTAATCTTCTAGTTTTTTATAGAAATGAAGTCTCACCATGTTGCCTAAGCTGTTCTCCAATTCCTGGCCTCAAGTGATACTCCTGCCTCAACCTCCCAAAGTACTAGGATTACAGCTGTGAACTATAGCACCTAGCCAGTAAACACATTTTTAAAAATTGACTACTATCTATGATCTCCATAATTTTAGGAAAGGAAAGACATTTAATAGCAAAAAGCCAAAAAAAAATTTAGAACATAAGCTCAGTCCAAAAGACAATATGTTGTTTTTTCTCCCGTTCTCTCTCTAATTCTGTCTGATGGCATTGCAAAGACAATTTCTTATTTGAGGAAAATTCTGTAGTCTCACAAATAGTAGAACCGATATCAATTACAGGGGGATATTGGTTGTTTTTAAAATGTAATATTGAATGGGCGTGGTGGCTTACACCAGTAAGCCTAGCGCTCTGGGAGCATGAGGCAGACAAATCACTTGAGCTCAGGAGTTTGAGACCAGCCTCCTATTTAATAAATAAATAAATAAATAATAATTTTTTTTTTTTTTTGAGACGGTGTCTCACTCTGTCACCCAGGCTGGAGTGCAGTGGCATGATCTTGGCTTACTGCAACATCCGCCTCCTGGGTTCAGGCAATTCTTCTGCCTCAGCCTCCTGAGTAGCTGGGATTACAGTGTGTGCCACCATGTCCCGGCTAATTTTTTGTATTTTTTTTTAAAGACGAAGCCTCACTATGTTGCTCAGGCTGGAGTGCAGTGGCTATTCACAGGCATGATCCCACTACTGATCAGCATGGGAGTTTTGACTTGCTCCATTTCCAACCCGGGCCAGTTCACCCCTCCTTAGGCAACTTGGTGGTCCCCTACTCCCGGGAGGTCACCATATTGATGCTGAACTTAGTGCAGACACCCAAACGGCATAGTGCACTACAGCCCACAACTCCTGGGCTCAAGCAATCCTCCCACCTCAGCCTCCCGAGTAGCTGGGACTACAGGCACGTGCCACCGCGCCTGGCAATTTTCTGCATTTTTAGTAGAGATGAGTTTTCACCATCTTGATCAGGCTGGTCTCTAACTACCGACCTCGTGATCCACCTGCCTCAGCCTCCCAAAGTGCTGGGATTACAGGCGCGAGCCACTGCACTGGCATATATAAGCAATATTAAATAAACAGCATAGTATGAAAATGCCAGAGCACAGGGATGCTGAGGCCCTCATTAACTCTGCCCTGGCCACAGACTTCAGCCTTGACCACTTTGCCATCTCACACCTGCCTCAATTTATATCATGACTAGGAGACAGGCTGTATGTGGGCCCCTTTCAAAGTCCTTGTATCTGATCCCATATGGGTCAAAACAGTAACTGCACAGAGTATAGTAAGAGGTGCTAGAATCCGACTGCCTGGGCTGGAATTCCTCCACGTGAGTATATTCTACCTATGAAAACTTGGGCAAGCCATTTCTCTCTTCCTTTCTTTTTATTTTTTTGAGACAAGGTCTCACTCTGTTGTCCAGGCTGGAGTGCTGTGGTGTGATCACAGCTTACTGTAGCCTCAACCTCCTGGGCTCAAGCAATCCTCCTACTTCAGCTTCTTGAGTAGCTGTGCATGCTATGACACCTGGCTAATTTTTAAATTTTTTGTAGAGACAAGGTCTCATCATGTTGTCCAAGGTGGTCTCAAACTCCTGGGGTCAAGTAATCCTCCAATATTGGCCTCCCAAAGTACTGGGATTACAGGCATGTGCCACCATGCGTGGCCTTACTTAAGTTCTTTAATTCAGCTTTTTTTTTTCTTTTTTTTTTTTGAGACGGCATCTTGCTCTGTTGCCCAGGCTGGAGTGCAGTGGCGCGATCTCAGCTCACTGCAACCTCCAACTCCCTGGTTAAAACAATTTTCCTGCCTCAGCCTCCCGAGTAGCTGGTGTTACAGGCATGTTTCACCATGCCCAGCTAACTTTTGTATTTTTAGTAGAGATGGGTTTTCACTATGTTGGCCACGATGGTCTAGATCTCCTGACCTCATGATCCACCCTCCTCAGCCTCCCAAAGTGCTGGCATTACAGGTATGAGCCACCACGCCTGGCCAAGAAACATTTTCTTTAGGGACAATTTCTGCCAACTAATATGATGACCTTTAAATAATCAAGTCAATTAAACAGATTAATTTAGTCTCTTTCAAACCTGAGCCAAATACCAAAGACCAGAAAGGAGTATAAGACTGCAGAGCAGCACGGTGGCTCAAGCCTGTAATCCCAGCACTTTGGGAGGCAGAGGCAGGTGGATCACGAGGTCAAGAGATCAAGACCATCCTGGTCAACATGGTGAAACCCCATCTCTACTAAAAATACAAAAAAATTAGCTGGGCATAGTGGCACGTGCCTGTAATCCCAGCTACTCAGGAGGCTGAGGCAGGAGAATTGCCTGAACCCAGGAGGCGGAGGTTGCGGTGAGCCAAGATTGCGCCATTGCACTCCAGCCTGGGTAACAAGAGCGAAACTCCGCCTCAAAAAAAAAAAAAAAAAAAAAAA